>NC_026006.2:4828953-4939786 GCF_000442705.2 Elaeis guineensis
AGCAGACGGACAAGTTAGAATTCAGGTCTTTTAGAGCTCGATTCATAGGATATCCTAAAAAGTCATTAGAATACTATTTTATATTCTGAAAGACCACAATGTGATTGTGAGTCGAAATGTTATTTTTCTTGAAAAATAGTTTATTCAAGATGGTGGCATCGGAAGAATAATTAAGCTTAAAGAGAATGTCTCCCAAGAGCAACGAGCTAAAGAACCTGAGGAACCCAATCAATCAGAACCAGTCCTAGCACAACCTCTTCCACCTCATAGATTGACTAGGGTTTTCCATCCTCTTGAAAGATACTTAGGTACCATACAAGAGGATATAGAGAAAATATTCCTCATAGAAAATGGGGTTCATGGTGATGATCTCAAGATCTATGATGAGGCGATATCAGATATCGACTCCGAGAAATGGTTAGAGGCAATGAGATCAAAAATTGACTCGATGCACTCAAACCAAATCTGGACCTTGGTAGATCCACCTGAAGGTATTGTACCTATTGGGTGTAAATGGATCTTCAAGAGAAAGATAGGTGCAAATGGGAATATGGAGATATTCAAGGCTAGGCTCGTAGCGAAAGGTTATAGTTAGTGCGAAGGCATTGACTATCAGGATACCTTCTCGCCCGTAGCCATGCTAAAATCCATCTGTACATTGCTTGCTGTTGCAGCCTATTTCGATTATGAAATATGATAGATGGATATTGTTGGGTATAAAATATCCTCCGATCGAAGTTTGTAAAAAACTGACCCCTCTAGGGCTTTTCCGGCTTCCGACCTTGTGTGGCGTCTCTTTGAACCCCCCCCCGACCGTCCAAGCTTCCGGACTTCTCCGACAATGAGCTTCTCCATCCATCTACCGTGCCGTTCCAAAGGCTCTCTAAGCCTCACTGTCAGCCGACCTTCTACAGTGACCCACTATTCTATTCTCCGAACTCCTTCGGACTCCGTCAATATTCGAGCTTCTTCAACAATGAGATCTCTACAGAAATCGAACTCCATAGAAATCGAACTCCATCTGAGTTTCTACGGTGGTCGACCACCTTCAAGATTCTAACCGGACTCTTGTGAGAGCTGAACTTCTACTGCGAGCGATCTACTCCGAACTTCTACTACGAGCGGTCTACTCCGAACTTCTACTGCGAGTGGTCTACTCCGAACTCCTACAGCAAGCGGTTTGCTCTGAACTCCTACAGCAGGCGATCTACTTCGAATCTCTACTGTGAGCAATTTTCGTTCGAGCCCTTACTGTAAACACGTCTCTTCCGAACTTCCATTACAGGTGGACTTCAGTCGAGCTTCTTCGTAGCCGGACCCCAGACGAGCTTCTACAGTGGGACAGGACCCACCGGCCAGATCGCTACTCCTAGCTCCCATGATAACTGATCTTCGATCGAGCTTCTACAATAAGCAGTCTCCTTTCAGCCCTCTGCAAGAACCAGAGCTCGACTGAACTTCCATAGCGAATGGATATCGGATGAGCTTCTACGACGGACGGACTCCGACAGCTGAATTCTTACAACGATCGATCGCCTCCGACGTCTGTCGAACCTCTCCAGCGCCATCTAAAGTCCATCACCGACCGACCCTGTGTCGGATCCTTCATGAAACCAAACTTCTCCGACAGATCATCTTCAGATGAGCTTCCACATCAGGCGAATCCCAGACGGACTTCTCTAGCAATTGGACTCCTACCGGGCTTCACCAACGAAAAGTCTCCATCCGAGCTTCTACAGCAGATGACTCCCACCTGTAGTATCAGCACCTGAGGTATCTGACAACAGTAGACTCGTTAGCAGCTTTGGAGATATCCGAGCTTCTCCCAAAATGATGAGATAGAGAGCCATCCCGCTCCATCAGATGTCCCAATCGAGCTCCAACCGACAGATCCGAACTCTCTGGCAAGTCACGATAATGGCCACTACCCTGCTCCACTCTCTGCAACGGATTCCACGTGGCTCCACTACTCTCTGGTAAGTCACGACAACGGACACCACTCTACTCTCCATAACAAACTCCATGTAGCTCTGAACGACCCTTGATGCCACTACTCTCCGTAACAAACTTCGAGCGACTCTGAACAGCCCACTACCAGGCGGTTGCAGACGTCACTGTCATTAGTTACGCACTCCATCTATAAAAAGGGACCGCCAAATACGTTCTTCTCTAAGCTTAAAAATTCTATCTCAAAACTCTGCTAAAATTCTCACTCGAGCACTCCATTTCTGTTGAAGCTGAGTACTGATTTGAGCATCGGAGGGTCTTACCGGAGCACCCCCAACTCCAGTTTAGACTTTCCTTGCAGGTCCCGGTGGTGGCCGCGGTCATCTCGACTCCAGCAACTCCGACTTCGACAGAATTCTGCACCAACAGAATTGGCACTAGAGGAAGGGCCTGTGTCTTCGCAGTACTCTTATTCTTGAAGGAGTGCTCAATGAGACTATCTCCGGTCGTCTTCTCCGACATCCTCTTCTCCTTCCTCTACTAGATCTCCACCTGATGCCTCTCCGAATGGCATCCTCCAGGCGATCCACGACCTCCGCGGTCAGATCTCAGCGATCTCCACAAGACCTGGCCTCATTCCAGCTTCCCAGGCTCCTCCTCCGATAATGGCGGTCGACAGATTCATCTGATGCTGGCCTGAAGGTAGAAAGGATCGGCCGAGAGCTCTACCACAGTGGGAGCTGCCAAGGAGGGAAGAACAACCTGGAGATTGGCCTCCAATTGGGATCGTAAACACCATCTCTGGAGGATCCCGGAGGGGAAGCGGCCAGTGGATCGACCGAGCCGCCAAGCAGCAAAAAATTAAAGGATCTATAACCTTTACTGAAGAAGACGCCCGAGGGATCCAGTTCCCCCATAATGATGTGGTTGTAGTTTCTTTAAATATCACTGAATATGATGTATGCCGCGTTCTTGTTGACAATGGAAGCTCGGCTGATATTTTATTTTATTATGCATTCTCAAAAATATCCATCCCTGATGGTCGGTTAGGGCCGATTAGCTCTCCATTGGTAGGGTTTACTGGTGATGCTGTGCCAGTGGAGGGAGCAATAACTTTGACTATAGTTACAGGTCAGTATCCAAAGCAATCCAAAGCACCGGTGGATTTCCTGGTGGTGAGGGCGCCGTCTGCCTACAACATAATTCTCGACGACCCAGCCTCAACGCCCTCCGAGCTGTAGTATCGACCTATCATCTGAAATTAAATTTCCCACCAGCCAGAGGGTCGGAGAAGTTAGAGGAGATCAAGCCCTGGCAAGGCATTGCTATAATATAGCCCTGTAAAGAAGTGGTCAGCCTGACCCCTGTCTGGTTGATGGATTGAACACCTGTGATGACCTGACTGAAGAACAGGGTGGGCCAATGGAAGATCTTGTCTCAATTCTTTTGAATGATGGGAATGAAGAGCACATGGTGAAGATCGGCTCCAGCTTGGGGAAAGAGGTGTGGACACAACTTATTGGTTTCCTACAAAAGAATGCGGATGTTTTTGCTTGGATTCCGACGGACATGCTAGGGATCGATGCCGAGGTTATGGAACACCGTCTGGCTGTTGATCCCAAGCACCGGCCAACGAAGGAAAAAGTTTGAAGTCATGCACCGAAAAGACAGATGGCAATAGCCGAGGAAGTTGATAAACTCCTGAAAGTCGGGTTCATCAGAGAGGTCAATATCCGAGCTGGGTTTCCAATGTGGTCATAGTTAAGAAGGCAAACGGTAAATGGAGGATGTGCATAAACTTCAAAAAGCTGAATAAAACCTGCCCGAAGGATAGTTACCCTCTGCCAGAATCGATCAATTGGTGGATGCAACCTCGGGCCATAAGCTTTTCACTTTCATGGATGCATTCTCCGGCTACAATCAAATTCGAATGGCACCAGAGGATGAAGAAAAAACTGCTTTTCATTACTAACCGTGGCCTTTATTGTTATAGGGTCATGCCTTTTGGCCTCAAAAATGCAGGGACGACATATCAGTGGCTGGTGAACAAGATCTTTAAAGAGCAGATCGGCCGTAATATGGAGGTCTACGTGGATGACATGATCGTAAAAGGCAAATCCTCGATGAACCACATCGCCGACCTTGAGGAGACCTTCAGCGCCCTCCGAAAATACAAGATGAAGCTGAACTTGACCAAGTGCGGCAAAATTTCTGGGCTTTATGGTATCAGGGCACGGGATTGAAGCAAATTCGAAAAAAAATCGTGCCATCTAGGAAATGACCACCCTGAGGTTAATAAAGAAAGTTCAGCGCCTTACTAGGAGAGTAGCAGCCCTAAATCACTTCATCTCAAGATCGGCCGAGTGGTGCCTGCCTTTCTTTCAGACTCTCAAGCAGCCAAAGAACTTCTGTTGGACCCCTGGATGTTAGCAAGCATTCGAGGAGCTGAAGAACTACCTTGGCTCATCTCCACTATTGGCAAAGCCCGAGCCTGGAGAGGAGTTGTTCCTGTACCTGGCGGTCTCCCCTGTGGCCCTTGCAGCAGTTCTGATTAAGGAAGAAGCAAAAATTCAACGATCGATCTATTACATAAGCCGAGTATTGAGAGATGCCGAAACCAGGTATACTAAGTTAGAGAACTAACTTACACCTTGTTGGTTGTAGCTCGGAGGCTCCGACCTTACTTTCAGGGACACACCATAATACTGCTCACTGACCAGCCGATCAAGGTGGTTTTGCATCGAGCGGATGCCTCTAGGAGGATAGCGAAGTGGGCAGTCGAGCTCACAGAGTTCGACATCGACTATCGACCTCGATCGGTAATAAAAGCCCAGATACTAGTAGACTTCGTGGTGAAATGCACTATCTCGGAGGAGGCCAAGCTTGGACGAGATGGAACCGATGACCCGGGGCTCCGGCCAAACTCTCCTGAAGAAAAAGCTGATCTCCCTGATGATTTTTGGGTCCTCTACATGGATGGTTCCTCCAACATGTCAGGCACGGGTGAGGGCCTGATCTTGGTCAATCTTGACGAAATTATCGCAGAGTATGCACTGCGCTTCGAGTTTCCTGCGATAAATAACAGAGCAGAATATGAAGCTTTGATTGCAGGATTAAAGGTCGCCAAAGAATTGAAAGTAGATCGACTCCAAGCCTACAGTGACTCTCAATTAGTGGTGGGACAGGTCAATAAAAATTATGAAGCTCAGGAAGATAGTATGGCCAGGTATCTCGAAAAGGTAAAGGAGATCATCCCTACCTTCGGCAGCTTCGACATCAAGCAGATCCCAAGAGCAAAAAACACCAGGGCCGACCTTCTCTCCAAGCTGGCTACACTAGCTCTGGCTGAACTGCCTAAGGAAGTCTTCTTCGAAATTCTGAGGTGCCCAAGCATGGAAGAATCATAGCCTGTGATGGAGATCCACCATGAACCCAGTTGGATCGACCCATTGGTTGCATACCTCAAGACGGGGTCCTTCCTCCTGATGCAAAAGAAGCTCGTAAGCTTAAGAACCAGGCCTCTCGATATATCCTTTATGAAGACAGCTATACAAGAGATCGTACTCTTTTCCCCTCCTGAAATATCTTTGGCCTTCTGAAGCCGACTTCACCTTGAGAGAGGTACATGAGGGAGTCTGTGGAAGTCGCCTGGGGGCCAGATCTTTATCCCACAAGCTGCTCTGTCAAGGTTATTACTGGCCTACCATGTACCACGACTCCGTCGAATATGTCAGAAGATGCGACTGGTGTCAAAGATATGCCAGTGTACAAAGGCAACCTGCCTCTGAACTGACACCATTGAGTGCCCCATGGCCGTTTGTGCAATGGGGGATGGATATTCTCGGACCTTTTTCCATGGCATCCGGGCAGTGGAAGTTCCTCCTGGTGGCAATAGACTATTTCATCAAGTGGGTCGAAGCTGAACCTTTGGCAAAAATCACAGAAGCTAAAGTGCAGGACTTCATCTAGAAGTCAATTGTCTGTAGGTTCTGTTTACCTAGAACCCTTATTACTGATAATGGGCGGCAATTTGCTGGGGGCAAAGTTTGTCGAATTTTGTGAGGACCTGAATATCTCCCATAACTTCACTTCGGTAGCCCATCCGCAGGCAAACGACGAGGTCGAAGTGACTAACAGGACTCTGTTGCAAGGTATCAAGGCGAGACTTGAAAAGGCAAAGGGAACTTGGGTAGACGAGCTTTATCATGTGTTATGGGCATACCAAACTACTCAAAGATTGCCCATAGGGGAGACCCCCTTCGCCCTAGCCTTCGGGACAGAAGTCATGATCCCGATTGAACTCAAGCTTCCATCGACGCGAGTTATGGCATTCGACGAGCGACGCAACCCGTAGGATCTCAAGGCCAATCTCGACTTGTTAGAAGAAAAGCGGGAAATAGCTCAAGTTCCGATGGCAGCCTACAAGCAGAAAGTAGCCCGCTACTACAATTCCCAGGTCAAAAGCAAAGTCTTCAGAGCGAGGGATCTGGTACTACGACGAGCCACTGTCTCACAACCTCAGAATCAAGGAAAACTTGCCCCAAACTGGAAAGGCCCGTATGAAGTTAAGGAGGTGGTCCGACCTAGAACATACTATCTAAAAGAGCTCGGAGGAGCAGAGCTTCCGTGACCATGAAATTCAGAAAATCTATGGATGTATTATCAATAGCTTTGCCTTAAATAAAAGTTTCATACTTGCATATTTTTCTTTTGGCATAAGCTTATAACGACAGGAAGTAACTCTCACATACAAATGAAATTAAGCGTGTTAGGAATAGGAGGAGAACCTCATCCTAACATGAGCAAAGATGAAGGCCTGATTTCTTAAAGACCGGATGGGGGGAGAGGCCCTTGCAACGGCCCTTATGTGCCCCCACAGCCTTGTTAGGAACAGGAGGAGAACCTTGTTCTAACATGAGCAAAGATGAAGGCCCAATTTTTTAAAGATCGGATGGGGGGAGAGGCCCTTGCAACGGCCCTTATGTGCCCCCACAGCCTTGTTAGGAACAGGAGGAGAACCTCATCCTAACATGAGCAAAGACGAAGGCCCGATTTCTTAAAGACCGGATGGGGGGAGAGGCCCTTGCAACGGCCCTTATGTGCCCCCATAGCCTTGTTAGGAACAAGAGGAGAACCTCATCCTAACATGAGCAAGGACGAAGGTCCAGTTTCTTAAAGATCGGATGGGGGAAGAAGCCCTTTGCAATGGCCCTTATGTGCCCCTACAATCTTGTTAGGAACAGGAGGAGAACCTCATCCTAACATGAGCAAAGTCGAAGGCCCGATCTCTTAAAGATCGAACGGAGGGAGAGGCCCTTGCAACGGCCCTTATGAGTCCCCACAGCCTTGTTAGGAACAGGAGGAGAACCTCGTCCTAACAAGAGCAAAGTCGAAGGCCCGATTACTTAAAGATCGGATGGGGGGAGAGGCCCTGGCAGCGGCCCTTGCATGCCCCCACAACCCTGTTAGGAACAGAAGGAAAACCTCATCCTAACATAAGCTGAAACTGACTGTCAGAAATAAGAGGAGAACCTCATCCTGACACAAACAAGGGCTCGATCAATCAAGACCGGACAAGGAGGAAAGCCTCCTCAACGGCCCTTCTGCACTCTCACGACCCCGTTAAGAGTAGAGGGAAGATCCTCACTCGAACACAGAAGAAAAGGGGAGATGAAAAGAGAAAGCGATGAACTACGCCAGCGATAAGTGAAAACGAACTACATCAAAGGCACAAGGGACCTCGTCTCAACGAGGGAGAAAACCCTTGTCGAAAATCCCCAGTCCCTAAGGGTGAATCAGTACAGCGATGATCAGGAACCTTCAAACAACACCGACATCAAGCAAGATGGAAGACAAAAGGAGTTCGATAAATGATGACTTGAAGCAAGAACAGACGAGGAATCATAAACTACGCCGATGCCAAATGAGGTGGAAGACAAAGGAAGTTCGGTAAACAATCATTTAATACCAGAATGGATAAGGTAATAGACAATCTCATTTTTATTTCATTGGTAAAGTATACATTAGAAAGCCTTGAAGGCTAAAAATAAAAAGAGAAACGACCAGAGAAGAAAAAGAATACACAAAAAAAAGAGGAGAAAAGTTCTAAGGAAGCTCGACTTCATCAGACTTTGAACTCTCGATTCCGACCATCATCGAAGATTACTTTAAGTACCTGACTTCTTCTTCTAGCCCCCTTTTTGGCAATTACTCCAGTGTTGCTCCTAGATTGATTTTGATGATTACAAAGCAGATTGAAGGGATACAAACAATTGAAAAAGTCCTTATGCTCTTCAAGGGCAAAATCGTAATTTTGCTAAAATCCTGATTTGATAGTACCATTTGGTAGAACAAATGATTTGAAATCTATTGGTAAAAATTTCATTGTGTTTGGACTAATATTTTTGAAGTTATGAAGGTTTAAAGTGCATGAGTCGACTCATGAGTCAACTCATGGCACTATGAGCTGAATGGCACGAAAAAATTCCCATGGCACGCTGGATTTTTTGGCTTGGCACGACCTGTGAGTCGACTCATGAGTCGACCCACAAGGCATGAGTCGACTCATGAGTCGACCCCTGCTGATTTGAACCGAAAAATTCAGAAATCAGATCTTCTGGTCTGTTGCAACAGAAGTCGACTCATGAGTCGACTCCTGAAGCATGAGTCGACTCATGAGTCGACCCCTGCGACGGGAAATGTCAGCAACGGCTATTTTTTTGCCCGTTTTAATTGCCATTTATGCTTCCTAAAAATCCTCTAACGGCTCTTTATCTGCCTAAATTGTTTTCTCTTGCTTCTAATGCTACAAAATGCTTTAAATGATGAAAGAAATTGCAGATTAAATAGCGGATCAAACGTGAAATCAAATGTAGAGAAGAAAAGAGAGGAAAAAGGGAAGAACAGAAGAGAGGATCCGAAATTTGCAAGAAAAAGCCTGAGATCAAAGAAATATCCATAGAGAAAAAGAGAGAGGATCCACAATATACCAGAGAGATTGTGAAAGAGAAAAGGAAGATCTTTCAAGGAGAGAATTCTTCACGCCTATCATTTCAACCTTGATCTAGAGATCGTTCAAAGCTTTCAAGAGATCTTCAATCAACAATCAACCTCTTCTCAAGCGTTCAACCGTTCATTCATCTTGAGAAAATCTGAAAAAGGGGTTCTTCATTTGAGTAAAGCTTTTATTGTTATATTTGCTCATTTAAGGAGCTGTTTTTGTATTCATCTGTGCTCTAAATATTCTTACTCTTTGTGAGTTTTTGCTCTTGTTTTTGGAGGATTTCCAAAACAAGGAAAGGTTGATCCGAACCTGAAATCGGAGTGTTTTGGGTTGGCTTGTACCCGGGAAACAAGTGTTCTAGCTTGGGATAGCTAGGGTCGGAGTTTCCGACGTCCTGTATTCTAGCTTGGGATAGCTAGTGTCGGAGTTTCCGACGTTTTGTATTCGGGTTGAATACAAAGGATAGTGGATTAAAATTCCCAAGTGGGATCTTGGGAAGTGGACGTAGGTGCAAGGTTAGCACCGAACCACTATAAATCCTTGTATTTGTGGTGTGCTTTATCGCTTTATCTTATTTCTTTATTATATCCTTGCAATACTGCTTTAGTTAATTAATATTGATTTAAAGCCATTGTTTTGTTCTTCATAAGTCATTTGTTGGGCTTAAAATTTTTAGAAACCCAATTCACCCCCCCTCTTGGGTTGCATAGCTGGGCAACAAGTGGTATCAGAGCCAGTGCTCTAGCCCTTCTTTGATCTAACAATCAAAGAGCCAAAGATCTATGGCAACCCATGTTGGAACTTCTCTAGCCGAGGGGCAATCAACAAACCGACCTCCACTTTTCAATGGGTCTAATTACACCTATTGGAAAGCTCGGATAAAGATTTTCATACAAGCACTCGACTATGATATGTGGAGTATCATAGTGAATGGTCCTCACACACCCACCAAGATTATAGATGGTGAGGAGTCAACCAAACCCGAGAAAGAATGGGATGAGGTTGACAAGAAATTAGCACAATTAAATGCCAAAGCTATGAATGTTCTTTATTGTGCACTAGATGCTAGTGAATTTAATCGCATTTCTACTTGTGCATCTGCTAAAGAAATATGGAATAGGTTAGAAGTCACCCATGAGGGAACAAATCAAGTAAAAAAGTCTAAAATAAACATGCTTGTACATAAATATGAATTGTTCAAAATAGAGCATGATGAGTCCATAACTGCTATGTTTACTCGTTTTACTGATATAATCAATGGTTTAAAGAGTCTTGGCAAATCTTATACTAACAGTGAACTTGTAAGGAAGATTCTCAGGTCACTGCCAAGAACTTGGGAAGCCAAGGTGACTGCCATCCAAGAAGCAAAGGACTTGAACACTCTACCTCTAGAAGAGCTTCTTGGATCCTTGATGACTCATGAACTTAGCATGATGCAACATCAAGAGGATGAAATCAAAAAGAAAAGAACCATTGCCCTCAAATCCACAACTTCACCTGATTATGAAACAGATGACTCTAAAGATGAAGATCAGGATGAGGAGATGGCTCTCATCACCCGGAAATTCAAGAAGTTTCTAAGAAAAAGGAAACAGGGGATGAGAAAGAAATTTACAAAAGGGGATCAAAGCATAGAAAAGGAGAAAGATCAAACCCCTATATGCTACGAGTGCAAGAAGCCAGGACATTTCAGATCCGAATGTCCTCAATTGAAGAAAGGTCCAAAGAAATTCAAAAAGAAGGCAATGATGGCGACCTGGAGTGCGAGTGATGACTCAAGCTCCGACGAGGAAACCTCAACCGAACAAGCCAATCTGTGCCTGATGGCACATGAAAATGAGGTAACTTCTGAATCCACTAGTGAATTTACTTTTGAAGAATTGCATGAAGCTTTCTATGATTCAATTGATGAATTAATGAAACTAGGGAAGAAAAACAAAGAGCTGAAATTGGAAAATCAGTCCTTAGTGAAACAAGCTGAAATTCTTTCAATTGAAAAATTCACATTGATTCAAGAAAATCAAAACTTTAAGGATGAAATTAACAAACTGAAATCTATAGTAGATAAGTTCACCTTAAGTTCAAACAAGCTAAATATGATCCTTGATAATCAGAAAGCTATATATGATAAGGCTGGACTTGGTTATAAACCCCTGAAGAAACAAAAATTTTTGAAGGATATTTATGCAAATTATTCAAGCAAAAAGCCTACAAATATTACTTGTTTTAAATGTGGAAGAATAGGACATAAATCATACACATGTCTTATTAACAAATATGCAAACACAAAGAAAATATGGGTTCCAAAAGGAACCATTCTGACTAACCTGAAAGGACCCAAGAAAGCTTGGGTACCTAAGACAGAAACTTGATCTGTGCTTGCAGGTGTGTCTAGCATCCCAAGAAGGAAACAGGAAATGGTATCTTGACAGCGGATGCTCGAGACACATGACTGGTGATGAATCACAATTCATCACGCTTGATGCTAAGGATGGAGGGATGGTCACCTTTGGAGATAATGGCAAAGGAAAGATCATCGGGATAGGTAACATTGGTATCACTCCCTCCAAATACATTGAGAATGTTTTACTTGTTAAAGGTTTAGAGCATAACTTACTTAGCATTAGTCAATTCTGTGATAAAGGGTATAAAGTAAGTTTTGAATCATCTGTATGCATTGTGACGAGTCCTATTAACGATGGCATTAAATTTATAGGACATAGGCATGGCAATATTTATATGGTAGACTTGAATGATTTAACTAAATTAGACATGCAATGCCTAGTTTCCTTAAATGCTAAAATAAATGAGACTAGTTGGCTGTGGCATCGTAGACTTGCACATATTAGCATGCATTCTCTTTCAAAATTAATCAAAAAGGATTTAGTTCTCGGTTTGCCAAAATTAAATTTTGAAAAGGATAGAATTTGTGATGCATGCCAATTAGGTAAACAAACTAGAATATCATTTAAATCCAAAAACACTATTTCAACTTCTAGACCTTTAGAGCTCTTACATATGGATTTATTTGGACCAACTAAAACCACTAGTCTAGGAGGAAAACGATATGGATTTGTAATAATTGATGATTACTCTCGTTTTACTTGGGTTTTCTTTTTAGCTCTCAAAAATGAAACTTTTCAAATTTTCACGAAATTTCATCGAAAAGTCACTAATGAAAAAGGATTTTCAATTCAAAATATTAGAAGTGATCATGGAACAGAATTTGAAAATCATGACTTTGAAAATTTTTGTGATGAAAATGGAATTGGCCACAACTTCTCTGCTCCTAGGACACCCCAACAAAATGGGGTAGTTGAAAGAAAAAATAGAACCTTAGAAGAAATGGCCCGTACCATGCTCTGTGAAAGCAACCTTCCAAAATATTTTTGGGCAGAAGCTATTAACACAGCATGTTACATTTTAAATCGTGCTTTAATAAGATAATTTTTAAAGAAAACCCCCTATGAACTTTGGAAAGGAAGAAAACCAAATATTGCCTATTTTCATGTTTTTGGTTGCCGATGTTTTGTATTAAATAATGGCAAAGAAAAACTTGGTAAATTTGATGCAAAATCAGATGAAGCAATCCTTCTAGGCTACTCCTCCACTAGTAAAGCATTTAGAGTGTTCAACAAAAGAACCTTAGTAGTTGAGGAGTCCATACATGTTGTCTTTGATGAATCTAACGATCTTCCTTCAAGGAAGAATAAGGGTGTTGATGATGCAGATCCACTAATAGAAGGTATGAAGGAGATCACTCTAAAAGATTCAGCAACTCCAGAAGACAAGGATCAAGAAGATGAACAAAATGAGAAAGGTGAAGAAATTCAAGAACAACCTCAAGGTACAAATGACTTACCCAAGGAATGGAGGTATGTTCACAACCACCCTAAGGAATTAATTATCGGAGATCCTATGCATGGGGTAAAAACACGTTCTTCACTTAGAGATGTACTTAATCATTGTGCTTTTGTATCTCAACTTGAACCTAAAACTTTTGAAGAAGCTGAAAATGATCATAACTGGATTAATGCTATGCAAGAAGAACTCAGTCAATTTGAAAGAAATAATGTTTGGACCTTAGTGAAAAGACCTAAAGATTATTCAATAATTGGCACAAAATGGGTCTTTAGAAACAAATTAGATGAGCATGGAAATGTAATTAGAAATAAAGCAAGACTGGTTGCTAAGGGATATAATCAAGAAGAAGGAATTGATTTTGATGAAACCTTTGCACCTGTTGCTAGATTAGAAGCCATTAGACTTCTACTTGCTTATGCTTGCTTTATGAAATTCAAACTATTTCAAATGGATGTTAAAAGTGCATTTTTAAATGGATATATTTCTGAAGAAGTATATGTAGAACAACCCCCTGGATTTGAAAATCATGCTTTTCCCAATCATGTCTTTAGATTAAATAAAGCTTTATATGGTCTAAAACAAGCACCTAGAGCATGGTATGAAAGGCTAAGCAAATTTTTACTAAATAATGGTTTCTCAAGAGGCAATGTGGATACAACTCTATTTATTAAAAGAAACCAAAATGATATGCTAATTATACAAATTTATGTTGATGACATAATTTTTGGGTCTACTAATGAATCCCTTTGTCAAGACTTTGCTAAGCTTATGCAGGGAGAGTTCGAGATGAGCATGATGGGAGAACTCACCTTCTTCCTCGGACTCCAAATCAAACAATCAAAAGAGGGAATCTCCATCACCCAAAGCAAGTACACCAAGGAACTACTCAAAAGATTTGGAATGGAGAACTGCAAACCAATTGGCACACCAATGAGTCCCTCATGTAAGCTTGACAAGGATGATGAAGGTAAAAGCGTAGACTTAAAATACTATAGAGGTATGATTGGCTCATTATTATATTTAACTGCAAGTAGGCCTGATATCATGTTTAGTGTTTGCTTATGTGCAAGATATCAATCTAATCCTAAGGAATCTCATTTGAATGCTGTTAAAAGAATCCTTAGATACTTAAATGGTACACAAACTATAGGGTTATGGTACTCTAAGGACTCACAAATTAATTTGTTAGGATATTCTGATGCTGATTTTGCTGGATGTAAATTAGATAGAAAAAGCACAAGTGGAACTTGCCAATTTCTTGGAGTTAACCTAATCTCATGGTTTAGCAAGAAACAAAATTCGGTAGCACTGTCTACGGCTGAGGCCGAATACATTGCAGCCGGAAGTTGTTGTGCTCAAATCTTGTGGATTAAGCAACAACTCGAAGATTTTGGAATCAAACTTAATGAAACACCAATAAAATGTGATAATACAAGTGCTATAAATCTATCTAAAAATCCAATACAACATTCAAGATCTAAACATATTGAGATAAGACATCATTTTATAAGAGAACATGTTCAAAACAAAAATATAATTCTTGAATATGTTTGCACTGAAAATCAATTAGCTGATATCTTTACAAAGGCCCTTAGTGAGGAAAGATTCTGTGAAATTAGGAGAAATCTAGGAATTCTAGATCCATTTATCTGAAATTTCTCAATTTCCAAAGAATAGATGTCAAAAACTCTTAGAGCTCAATTTTCAACATCTATCCTGGTTCCAAAAGCTCAGTTTTATCACTCTAAAAACTTATCATTGAGCAAAATTCTTTCTCCCAAAATTTTGAATTTTTCTGGAATTTATTTGCATTTTTCCTGATTTTCTGAACTTCATGAGTCGACCCCCATGAGTCGACTCAATGGCAAACTTGTAAATCCCACCAACTTCCATCGGGTTCATTGTTTTTAAAACGGGAAACCTTGTTTATGAGACGACTCATCTTCTCGTCGTCTTCCTTCCGAAAGCCGTCCTCTCCAAACTTCTGTTTTGCTCCAAATCCAAGGATTAATTTCGAGGCAATTCTCCCTCCTTCTCTCCACCAAAAATCGCCTCCTTGAAAAGGATTTTTCTGTGCTTTCTCGCAGTGTTAGGCGCGGGTGGAACGTGCCCTAGAACTTCACCTTTCATTCAAAATCCACTTTTTTTCTCCACCAAAATTCTTCTTTACTCTTTTGTGATCCCTCCTCCACTGAATTCAAGTCTTCTTGTCTGGATATGGCTCCAAAGATAAAACTTCCCCAAAGAAGGAAATCAATCTGAGAGCCTGAGGAAATTGTCCGAAAGAAAAGGCATGCTCAGTCTTCCACTGTTCCCAATCCAGTTTCAGTACCTCCTCAAGGTCCCTCTCAACCCTCCATAAGCCCCAATGTAAATCTTCTTTCTGATAGAAAAGTAGAAACCGGGAAAAATATAGATTTTCGGTTCTTTGAGAAAGAAGGCTTTACTTTTGCTACAAAGATCAAAAATCAAGGATGGGAACTTTATTGCTCTCTTAAGGAAGTCACCTATGTTGATCTAGTCAGAGAGTTCTACCAGAACCTAAATTATGGAAACGGATCTGTGACTTCAACTGTAAAGGGGATTGACATCTGTTTGGATTCTAGGATATTGGGAGAGATACTTCAGTTGCCTAGTGAAGGATACTCATATATGGAACTCCCAATTAAAGAAGAAGGGATCAGAATTATCTTAGGAGAAGATTTTTCAGGAAGTTTAAACAGATTGGAAGCAAAGCTACTGTCCATTGAGATGAGGGTCCTGCATCAGATTGTGACAAAACTATTCTTTCCTAGGAGTGGTAGACATGACTTACTATCTGGCAGAGATGTATGTGTCATGTTTCATATCATCACTCAGACCCCCTTAAACCTCCCTACACTTATGATAGAGGCCATGAGAGAAACTTTGAACAGATCCAAGGCACACTTGCCTTATGGTATGGCCCTTACTAGAGTTTTTAGGAGGTTTGGAGTTAGCTGTGAAGGGGAGACACCTACCAAGCTCTCACATGTGGACACTTTCAACCAACACAGCCTGCACCGAATGGGAATTACAAAGACTGTTGGTGGTTGGATCAAGGGCTCTGAAGAAAGAGCTGAGGAGAGAGCTGAGGAAAGAGCTGAAGACAGAACTGAAGGCAGAGTAGAAGAAGAAGGTCCAACTTCTCCTGTACATGATTTCAGGGCAGCTTCACCAGATACCCAGTTCATTCATGATACTGAGGCTGGCCCTTCTGAGTTTACTAGGATGCCCACACCAGTGTATCAGCCAGAGAGCAGAGCACCTCATTCAGAGTTCAGACTGGCTGACGATCAGATCAAGCATATATCTCAGCGTGTGGCTTCTTTGTTGTCTAGCCAGTGGAGTAGTACTTCTTTTGCACCTGGAGCTACTTCTTCTGATCAGACCATTACTCCCCACATCTCCACTATATTTCAGATGATTTCAGATCAGTCCGTCAGGATACAGCAGCTTGAGGATACTGTCTGGAGACTTACTGGCAGAGTTCTTGACTTGCAGGGGCAAGTCCTTGCATTGGCCCATCCCCAGCCACAGGAGTCTACTATTGAGGTCACAGACCTCACTGCAGAGGCTGGCAGGCTCAGAGGAGCACTAGAAGGTGGATATGAGCTACTGAGGAAAGAGATCAGAGGATCGAGTGAGCATGCTACCACCCAGTTCACTGCTCTACTTCAATCTGTTTCCAGAGCACTGAACGTCCTTGATTCTATTAGACTCACCATTTCTGTTCAGTCCCTAGCATCTCAGCGTTCTCAGCCACCCAGTTCATCTCGTTCTCCTGCTCGTGGCAGAGGCAGACGGGGTAGAGGACGCACTTCTGATCCATCATCTCCTCACCCTATATCTGATGACTCCGATCCATGATTTGTCTTGATCATTGACTTATCTTGATCTTTACTAGGTTCTAGGAGTTAGTATCTTGTTCTAGGATCTATACCTTGGGGCCATGTATTGACATTTAGCTGGTTGAATTCTATGTATTGAAACAATTATGATTTTAATGGAATCATCTTTTACCTATATTTCTACCTCTTTGTAATGATTATATTTTGGTTATATTTCAATCTCCGATACATCTGTTGAAATATTATCTTCTCCTTATTGTTGTTTGCTATTGATAATTGCTATATTGAGGGGGAGCAAACATCTGTGAAAAACTCTAAAGAGGAAGAAATTAAAGAATATTTTCAGAAAAAGAAAAGAAAGAGTTAACTATGTTTGATGATGTCAAAAAGGGGGAGAAATTAAAATTAAACAAAAATTGAAATTAGACAAAAAGCAAAACCCTAAATTATGAGAAAATGGGGGAGAAATTAAATTAAAACAAATATTGAAAAAAATTAAATAAATATTGGAGAAATTAGACAAAAACAAGGATTGAAAGATTAAACAAAACTTTGAGAAATTTTGGTATCGAAATTTGGTATCAAAATAGAGAAATTTGGTATCAGACAGAACTTTAAATCCATCAAAAGCAAAATCATGAGTATAATGCAAATAAGTTTTTTTTTATATATATGCTCTGATATTCAAACTTGCTTTTGAAATTTTACTCACCTTGAGACATCAATAAGAAATTTGTTTTACTCTGATTCATCCTACAATTTCTTTCAACTTGATCTGATACATGATAACATTTGATCCGATACAGTGTGAAGGTTTCTCTAAAATATTATAACATTTGCTCTAATACTGTATGAAATTTTCTCTGATACATTAAAATTTTCTTGCTCTGATACATTATAAAATCTTTTCTGATATCATTGTAAAAATTATTTTTGCTCTGATACATAGAAAAAGTTATTTATCTTCTCTTGCTCTGAAATATCTTGAACTCAAAATGATCTAATACCCTTTTCAAATCTTTAAGAAAATGGACAAACTATTTTTGCATTTATATTACATGCCAAAAGAATCATACTCTTTTCAAGCATATACACCCATAATGGATTCTTTTGAAATTAATGCTTTAACATAAATATTTTTGTTCATATGTTTTGTCATCATCAAAAAGGGGGAGATTGTTGCTCCTAGATTGATTTTGATGATTACAAAGCAGATTGAAGGGATACAAACAATTGAAAAAGTCCTTATGCTCTTCAAGGGCAAAATCATAATTTTGCTAAAATCCTGATTTGATAGTACCATTTGGTAGAACAAATGATTTGAAATCTATTGGTGAAAATTTCATTGTGTTTGGACTAATATTTTTGAAGTTATGAAGGTTTAAAGTGCATGAGTCGACTCATGAGTCAACTCATGGCACTATGAGCTGAATGGCACGAAAAAATTCCCATGGCACGCTGGATTTTTTGGCTTGGCACGACCTGTGAGTCGACTCATGAGTCGACCCACAAGGCATGAGTCGACTCATGAGTCGACCCCTGCTGATTTGAACCGAAAAATTCAGAAATCAGATCTTCTGGTCTGTTGCAACAGAAGTCGACTCATGAGTCGACTCCTGAAGCATGAGTCGACTCATGAGTCGACCCCTGCGACGGGAAATGTCAGCAACGGCTATTTTTTTGCCCGTTTTAATTGCCATTTATGCTTCCTAAAAATCCTCTAACGGCTCTTTATCTGCCTAAATTGTTTTCTCTTGCTTCTAATGCTACAAAATGCTTTAAATGATGAAAGAAATTGCAGATTAAATAGCGGATCAAACGTGAAATCAAATGTAGAGAAGAAAAGAGAGGAAAAAGGAAAGAACAGAAGAGAGGATCCAAAATTTGCAAGAAAAAGCCTGAGATCAAAGAAATATCCATAGAGAAAAAGAGAGAGGATCCACAATATACCAGAGAGATTGTGAAAGAGAAAAGGAAGATCTTTCAAGGAGAGAATTCTTCACGCCTATCGTTTCAACCTTGATCTAGAGATCGTTCAAAGCTTTCAAGAGATCTTCAATCAACAATCAACCTCTTCTCAAGCGTTCAACCGTTCATTCATCTTGAGAAAATCTGAAAAAGGGGTTCTTCATTTGAGTAAAGCTTTTATTGTTATATTTGCTCATTTAAGGAGCTGTTTTTGTATTCATCTGTGCTCTAAATATTCTTACTCTTTGTGAGTTTTTGCTCTTGTTTTTGGAGGATTTCCAAAACAAGGAAAGGTTGATCCGAACCTGAAATCGGAGTGTTTTGGGTTGGCTTGTACCCGGGAAACAAGTGTTCTAGCTTGGGATAGCTAGGGTCGGAGTTTCCGACGTCCTGTATTCTAGCTTGGGATAGCTAGTGTCGGAGTTTCCGACGTTTTGTATTCGGGTTGAATACAAAGGATAGTGGATTAAAATTCTCAAGTGGGATCTTGGGGAGTGGACGTAGGTGCAAGGTTAGCACCGAACCACTATAAATCCTTGTGTTTGTGGTGTGCTTTATCGCTTTATCTTATTTCTTTATTATATCCTTGCAATACTGCTTTAGTTAATTAATATTGATTTAAAGCCATTGTTTTGTTCTTCATAAGTCATTTGTTGGGCTTAAAATTTTTAGAAACCCAATTCACCCCCCCTCTTGGGTTGCATAGCTGGGCAACATCCAGCATTATCTTCAAAGTACATGTAGACGTCATCTTTTCCGCACCATGGGTCCCGCTGCCTTACGATGACGGTGGGCATGACCTTCTTTCTGAGGTCAAGTTCTCCCTCACAGTGACGGCGGGCATGACCTTCTTTCAGAGGTCAGGTTTCCTCACACAATGATGCACACCGGGAAGCACTCATGGTCGAAGGTGTGCCTAAGCACGGGCTTCGGACGGTCAGGGTGAAATACGATCGGATCTATCTCTTCTACCCTCGCCTTCTTCGCCGACCCGAAAGTTGCAGCGCCTTTCCGCTCGTGGGCTCTGAGATTCTGGGCTGACATCCGAGCCACGTCCACACCCATATCTGCAACGAAGGATGATCGGCACAGTCTATGAATGGAGCCGCGGAAGTGGAGAAAGTTCTGGGGCTAACCTAGGCTGATATGAGAGATACAGGGATGCAGAGATGAGGACGACTCGAAGGATGCCTAAGGCCAAGAGGGAAGGACCGAAGAAACTCCCATGCAAAGTGAAATCCCCGAAGGGGGGGATGGGATTAAATAGGCGACGGGGTTTGGAGCAATAATGACTGTAGGACTCCTCTGGCCAGTCCATGACCGCCGCATGGCCCACTCGCTATGGCAAGCAACTGAAGGTGGCCGATAATTAGTAAAATCATTACTGCACCATACTTGGGGTAGCACTCCGACAAAAATTCCAAAAAGAAGAAATCTTTTCTGAAAAGGCTCTAATACCAGTGTGCCGAATGCCAAAATATCTGGCAACCTCCGAGTGCGGTAATCGAGGGGGGCAACCTCAGCTGTGAGAATTTTTCTGTACTTCCTTCATTCGAAACCTGAACTCGGACGTAGGAGGACTGGTGTTGGGTATAAAATACCCTTTGATCGAAGTTTGTAAAAAATTGACTCCTCCAGGGCTTCTCTGGCTTTCGACCTTGTGGGGCATCTCTTTGAACCCCCCCAACCGTCTGAGCTTGCAGACTTCTCTGACAATGAGCTTCTCCATCCATCTACCGTGCCGTTCCAAAGGCTCTCTAGGCCTCACTGTCAGCCGACCTTCTACAGTGACCAACTATTCTCCGAACTCCTTTTGGACTCCGTCAATATTCGAGCTTCTTCGATAATGAGGTCTCTACAGAAATCGGACTCCATCATAGTTTCTACGACGGTCGACCACCTTCAAGATTCTAACCGGGCTCCTGTGAGAGCCGAACTTCTACTGCGAGTCAGTCTACTCCGAACTTCTACTGCGAGCGGTCTACTCCGAACTTCTACTACAAGCGGTCTACTCTGAACTCCTACAGCGAGCGATCTGCTCCAAACTCCTATAGCGGGTGGTCTACTTCGGATCTCTACTATGAGCAAATTCCGTTCGAGCCCTTACTGTAAACACGTCTCTTCCGAACTTTCATTATAGGTAGACTTCAGTCGAACTTCTTCATAGTCGGACCCTAGACGAGCTTTTACAGCGGGACAGGACCCACTAGCCAGATCACTACTCCTAGCTCCCACGACAACCGATCTTCAATCGAGCTTCTACAATAAGTGGTCTTCTTTCAGCCCTTTGCAAGAACCAGAGCTCGATCGAACTTCCATAGCGAATGGATATCGGATGAGCTTCTACGATGGACAAACTCTGATAGTTAGATTCTTACAATGATCGATCACCTCCGATGTCTGCCGAACCTCCCCAGCGCCATCTAAAGTCCATCGCTGGCCGATCCTCTGCCAGATCCTTCATGAAACCGAACTTCTCCAACGAATCATCTTCAGATGAGCTTCCACATCAGGCGAATCCCAGACGGATTTCTCTAGCAATTGGACTCCTACCGGGCTTCACCAATGAAAAGTCTCCATCCAAGCTTCTACAGCAGATGACTCCCACCTGTAGTATCAGCGCCTGAGGTATCCGATAATAGTAGACTCGTTAGCAGCTTTGGAGACATCCGAGCTTCTCTCAGAATGACAAGATAGAGAGCCATCCCGCTCCATCAGATGTCCCAGTCGAGCTCCAGCTGACAGATCCGAACTCTCTGGCAAGTCATGACAATGGCCACTATCCTGCTCCACTCTCTGCAATGGATTCTGTGTGGCTCCACTACTCTCTAGCAATTCGTGACAACGGACACCACTCTACTCTCCGTAACAAACTCCATATAGCTCTGAACGACCCCTGATGCCACTACTCTCTATAACAAACTTCGGGCGGCTCTGAACAGCCCACTACTAGGCGGTTGCAGACATCGCTGTCAATTAGTTACGCACTCCATCTATAAAAAGGGATCCCAAGATATGTTCTTCTCTAAGCTCAAAAACTCTATCTCAAAACTCTGCTAAAATTTTCACTCGAGCCCTCCATTTCTGTTGAAGCAGAGTACTGACTTGAGCATCGGAGGGTCTTGCCGGAGCACCCCCAACTCTAGTTTAGACTTTCCTTGCAGGTCCTAACGGTGGCCGCGATCATCTCAACTCCAGCAACTCTGGCTTCGATAGAATTCTGCATCAATAGATATGAAAATGGCATTCTTAAATAGACATCTTGATGAAGATATCTATATGGAACAGCCACTTGGTTTCACATCCAGTGATGATGATTACAAAATCTGCAAGCTGCAAAGGTCCATTGATGGACTTAAGCAAGCATCTCAAAGCTGGAATGCTCATTTCAATGATATGATCAAAATGTTTGGTTTCATCAAGAATGAGGAGGAACTATATGTGTTCAAAAAGATCAATGGGAGCGCGGATGTCTTCCTTGTATTGTACGTAGATGACATCCTCCTAATTGGGAATGACATTCCTATGTTGACCTCAGTCAAAGTATGGTTGTCTAAGGAGTTCTCTATAAAAGATCTAGGAGAGGCATCCTTTATACTGGGTATTAAGATCTATAGAGATAGACTAAATAGGATGCTCGGACTTTCACAGAAGATGTACATAGAGGAGGTGCTAAAAAGGTTTAGTATGGAAAACTCCAAAAGAAGTTTAGTACCTTTAAGATATGGTATTCATCTCTCTAAGAAGATGTGCCCTAGCACACCTGAGGAGATTGAACGCATGAACAAGATCCCTTATGCTTCGGCAATAGAGAGCCTCATATATGTCATGCTATGTACACGACCTGATATAGCCCATGCTGTGAGTATCACAAGCAGATATCAGTCGAATCCAGGCGAAGAGCACTGGACTTCTGTGAAATGTATCCTTAAGTACTTGAGAAGGACTAAGGATATGTTTCTGGTCTTTGGAAATGGAGAACTCCATATTTAGGGATTTACATACTCAGACTTTATGTCTGATATAGATGATTGAAAGTCGACATCTGAAAGTCTATTCATTTGCAATGGTGGTGCAGTTAGCTGGAAGAGTTCTAAGCAGACGGTGATTGCTGATTCCACCATGGAGGCAGAGTATATTGCTGCATCGAAAGCTGTGAAGAAGGCATTCTGGTACAAGAAATTTATCGCGAAGCTTGGAGTGATATCATCAGATGCCATCCCTCTTTACTGTGACAATAACGGTGCCATAGCCCTAGCTAAGGAGCCAAGATCTCACCAGAAGTCCAAGCACATCAAGCGGTGATTCCATCTGATCCGAGATTACCTCGAAAAAGATTATGTCGAGGTCAAGAGAGTCGACTCTATAAATAATGTGGCAGACCCACTGACAAAGCCATTAGGCTAGCAAAAGATCGAAGCCCACCTTGAGAAGATGAGACTTAGATATGTATCCAATTGGCATTAGGTCAAGTGGGAGTTTGTTAGATGTGTGCCCTAGATGCCAGATTGGCTGACACATTCCTGTACAAATCTAAGGGCAAATTTGTAATTTTAATTATAAATCAATAAATGAGTTATTCTTCTATCACACTGTGTACATTGTGTTTGTGATACATCCTTTGAGTTAATAGGAATGTCAATTCATATTTTCAAGAGTTGAAAATTTAAGGCATGAATTTACATAACTAACTCCTAAACAACTCCTCACCATAGGATCATCACGAGGATGGTGATCGATCTGAAAGGTTGGTGTACGATTGCTTCCTTAGGATAGATGTGTCTTGAGTTTACGGTGTGGAGACACCAAAGTGAGAGTACAGGTATTTGTTAAGAACGAGAGTATGGAGCGTGACCACATCAAGCAGTCATAAGGAAGTCTACCTTCTCATCGATGACTAGCTCAATGCTGCAGTTGTGTGTCTAGTTCTTTGACCTGAGGTGCATCGATAGTTCACCTTGAGTGTGTTATAGTTTGACGACACCATAACTCGATCTTCTAGCCATTCAGAACCCTGAGGTGTATGTTGGCTGTAGCATATTTATTGTAGGAACTAGGTCGCACCAAGATGGGATCTATCAACCTCGATAGAAGAGAGGAGTAGTCCTATGATGATCGAAAGATCGAGTCCTTAAGCCCATGGCCATGGTAGAGTGAAATAATAGAAAAGAGTTTTCCATTAGGGCTTCACATCGGACTCGAATCGATCGATTGATTCATATGACTGATGTTGGATTTGACGAGTTCACCTTAACCCTAATTCAATCGGGACTCATGATAGAGGAACTCAATCACATAGGTAGCTACACTGAGAGGTTCATCTTCAGTTCTGATGGGTTTCCACCATATATTGTTAGGTGTCACTGATGGATTTTGGGTGCAATTAGAATGATATTGATGATCGATCTTTCTAATTATATGAATCAGAAGAGTTCTGGTCCATCGAAAAGAATTTCGATGATGTCGATGATGAGATCATGACATGTCTCATTACCATACAGAATTAAACTTAACTGAGTCACACAAACAAGGGTTAGGGTCTGGATGTCATCAATTGGGCTAACCCAATTGATTTGGATTAGATCCAATTAGGTTCAAGGAAATCGTGCTAGCACATGATTGAGCCTAACTTTCTCCTCGTATAATCTTTTCTATCTCTACTGAGCCAAATATGATTTGACTCATCCAGAGAACCTTGGAAAGATTTCTCTTAGTCTAAATAAAGCTTGTCCAGCTCAGAAAAGGCTTGTCTTAATTTATGAGATGAATTTAAGACAAGCACCTGCTAATTCCTGTCACCTACCAATTTCATTTTAGGACATTTGTCAAAAGTTGACATATAGGTCTTAAATTGAAGGTCACTTGGCAAGAGCTTATTGGAAAATTTTTGTGGAGCCAAACCACATCAAATTAGGCACCATAATCAAATTATGGCGCGAGCCCAATTGGATTAAGTTGGTGCCCCAAGTGGATAAGGTTGGAGAGTCTTGATAAGATTGGACTCTTTGGCGCCAACCTCTCTTTGT
The DNA here is from genome assembly GCF_000442705.2 of Elaeis guineensis. NCBI lineage: Eukaryota > Viridiplantae > Streptophyta > Magnoliopsida > Arecales > Arecaceae > Elaeis > Elaeis guineensis. Next base: position 4,853,631 of record NC_026006.2, read on the forward strand.
CCTTATCCAGTGTTGGTGCCAACTTTGAAATAGAGGCTTGGGTTCTTATCTGATGTAATCAGATGGCATCAAGCAAACAATCAAAATTTTTTTCAGAATTTATTAAAATTTTTTGATTGGTTGAATGATGTGGCACTACGCAGCATACAGGGTCTATATAAATCCTTCTGCACCTAGGGTTTTAGGCAGAAGTTATTTTATGCACCAAATCTAATAGCTGCCACCCCCTCCCTTCTTCTCCATATCCTCCCTGCTCTCCTATCTCCCCTCTTCATGTCCAAGGAGTTGGACATTCATCTGGTGCAAGAAAAAGGCGTGGTGACGCCTGGAACAGGAAGGCTGCAGGACATCTTTGACAGGCTACTGCTCCAACTTCAGAAGGAGTTCTGAAGCACTTTCAAATCAGATAGAGATCTAATTTTTGAAGCATAGATTCATGAGGAGAAGATGTTCTAGGTCTTGCTTGAGTGGATATCGGTAGAGGTCAGGCGCTTGCGTGGCTACATCAGAACCTCGGGCTGTGCTGAGATCATCTACAGGATAATCAGATTATCCTTGAGGTATGTCTATACTTCTCATACTTTTAGATTTAATTTTAAATTTTAAATATCAGATAATAAAATTAAATCTAATAGATATTAGATCTAAAATAGCATAGGATAAAATTTTTAAATTATTTCACCTCAGATTTGATGAAATCTGGAAGATCCTACAAAGGAAAAAGGCAGTTTTTCTTTCAATGATATCTTAGATCTAAATTTAATTAATGATTAATCATACAAATTGATATAAGGTTGTCCTACTGTAGGGTTTATCCCTTACAGTGAAAAGGTTGTCCTAGTTTTTGCTAATCCTTGATAAAATTTGATTTTATGTCATACATGTAATGTTTATGATTTGATTTAGATGTAATCTAAAATTATAATCAGATCTGATGTAATTTAGATTAGATCTAAATTCATGCATATATGATATATGATTAGATTAGATAATTCGATTAGCAAGTACTTGGATTGGGTTGATCACCAAGCTATCCGATCATAGGAGCAAGAAGGGTTTAAAGGCCCTCTCTTCTCATTCGATGGGGTGCTCTTATGGCATGTAGGGATGCCATGTGATTAGATCCCATGAAGAAGAATGCAAAAGGAAAAACTTATTTTTCTATAAAATCCTAGATCTTGAAATCCTAGATTTGTTATATGTGATACAAAGTTGTATAAAATATAAGACATCTAATCTATATAATTAAAATTATTTTAATCATGAAAAAATAAAATCTCGAATCATAAAAATTTTAGATATGATCTAAAAGTGTTATGATTAATTTTATTTTAGTGTTATGTAAGAATTTTCAGATCTGAAACTCCTTGAATCGTGCTCACACAATTACTGAGCTGATCCAGTTTTGAACTGAGTTGACTCGATCTCTTTATGTAGCTGGCTCAATATTGATTAAGTTGATCCAATTTTAGAATAAAAAATATTTGCATAAAATTTATTATAATTTTTTTACAAAATAAAAGGTTGAAATTGTTTCAAACCATATCTTAAACTCATGTTGATGTTGAACTTAATTGAGAATTAAGTGTAGAATTGATTAGATCTAGAATTATGAATTAAAGATCTAATGTCATTCGCATAAAATATGGGGGTATGGGTTAGCTTAAATTAGGTCTTCTTAATTGGATTAGACCTAAGATTAGTATCAAAGAGTTAATGGACTAACTAGAGAAATTGATTAAATCTAACCAAATATTGAATTAGATTAAATCAGAATTTCTCTAGAACCAATACAATAGTTGTAGATGGTCAAGTACATGTCTTTGATTAGACCAAATAGATCTTGATTATGGCTCAGTAGTTGAATCCGAATCATTAGGTTAGTCAAATCAAAATTAATTAATCAATTGGTATCTCAAGTAAGTTCGGCATTCCGACCAGTGATTTTTAATTGGGAGTGACTTATCTGACCATTTCGATGATGTCTAAAGCAAGCTTAATAGATCCTCCCACCAATCTTACTTACCTAATCAATTTGGTGAATTATGTCTTAATTAGATCGCTAAGTGATTCGAGTTGACCTATACCATTAAGGTTGATCAGTGTGACTGATCTAGGTGCCATTTCAACTAGTATAACCTAGATCCAATTCCATGACTTAGTGAAGTCAGTGGGAGGATTGTGGTTTACTAGTTAATCTCTTCTCATCTCTTCTTTAAATCAATTCTTAAATCTTCTAAATTATTAGCTCTATAAAATGAGCTAGTTATGAAAATAACTATTGGCTTCTGGTGGCAGAGTGGAAGGGTTAGGTGTTTAAAATTTTTATTCAAAACACCTAATGCACCGGAAGCCCTAATGCCCAAAAACTCTTGACTATAATAATCAAAGCATAATAAATATAAATTAGAATAAGAAGAATACCTATAGTTCTAATCTCAATTTTCACAAGACGTCTAAGTGTCTGGCCTCTAATGGTGATCCACATAAAAATTGAATCAAAGGCAGCTCTCCTTCTTCACTTTGCTTCAAGAGTTCTAGCCCCTAGAACTCGACTAGCCTCATACCGATCAAGTTTCTTCAAGAACCTGACCTCATCCTCTTAGAACCTCTTTTGAACTTCTGATTCTCCTTCTTTAGGACCTTACAACCCTTGTTAGGACCAGATAAGGCTATCTTAAATCTCGAAGCCTTATCCTAAAACTAAGATAGGTTGTAAGAAAGAAAGGAGAGCAACAGGAGAGAAATTGGAAGCCCCTCTTAAAATCATCGGATATTCAGTGCCCCAGCCTATTTATAGCCACCAGAGGAATGCCAAAAGAGAGGGACATGCCTTATCCAAAAGGTATATCTGATCTGATTATCAGAGATAAGAGTTCCTTCAAGCAGAAGGACTCTTATCCATGATACATCGATCAGCACCCTGGTCTGCACTCATGCAACCAAAGAAGTGATGTTTTCACGTCCCTTCTCAAATCAAAAAAATCCTCAAAAATCTATGTGAATATGGGATTCAATATAAATTATAGAAAATTAAAAATAGTAATAAAATTCTCATAAAAAGATGCTATCCTCGCACCTCTTCACGTGAGTGCTGATCACCACATGTGCAGGCATCAGGATTGACTTATGGCATCCGTTTGGTATCCAGATATATCTGAAAAAATTCCAAAAAAATTATAAAAAATATCTTATTAAGTGAAAAATGTTATAACTTAAAATAATTCTAATTTGAAAGTATGTGATTGGGATAAGGACTCTTCAAATCACAGAGAGATGCGATGCTTCTGCACGTGCGCGTGAGACATCCTTCTTTTTCCAATTTTTTCTCTTCCCCAAAAATTTTAGAAAAAATATAACTCATACTTTGGGATATGAAACAGAGGATGAAAGATGATTTGAGATACCACAAATAATTTAATCCCATGAAAAAAAAAATTTTCTTCTGCCCATGCCAACACTTGTAGGCAGAACCTGTTTTACACCAAGAGTCCACCACAACTTGGACTCTTCATATTTGGTGTTAACATGGGATGTAATACCTCAATTTAGGCTACTTCCAAGTATCATGACCTGACCCAAATGTCTACCAAATTGGGCTAGCTAATTAGTAAGAGATGGGACCAAATTGATCTCCAAAGGAGCAAGGGTTTCCACATGTGCTAGCATGCTTACCGGAACCCTGATTGAATTCAAAATTCCAATCAATCTTTTTCAAAAGGGTCCTTGGTCAATTTTTATATTTGTTTGACCCATTGGGTTCCACATTTAGTCAGCAGTAGGTTTGGATATAAGTTGACCAAATTTGATTAGATTTCAATCTAATTGATCTAGTTCCAATCGAGCAAACCCGAGCTCAATAATTAGAATCATTTCTAATTAACAATCGAATTAAACTCTTTAATATGGTTGTTGGTGCAAAAATCTGCCTGCACCAGAGAAGCTGGAGTCGAGGGTGTCGCGGTCGTCACTGGGACCTGCAAAAGAAGTCTAAATCGGAGGTGGGGTTGCTCTGGCAAGACCCTCCGACGCTCAAGTTAGTTCTCTGCCTCAACAAGAATGGAGTGCTCAAACAAAAATTTTAGCAGAGTTTCTAGGTAGAAATGAGGGCTTAAAGAATAACGTATCTGGGGTCCCCATTTTATAGACGGAAGGGGCAACAGACTGATAGCAATGTCTGTAACCGTCTGGCAGTGGGCCGTCGAGAGTCAGGAGGAGTTTGTTGCGGAGAGTAGTGGAGTGGAATCGTGGCTATCATCGGGACATGCCACGTGGAGTCTGTCATAGAGAGTGGAGCGGCATCCATTGTCGTGACTTGCCAGAAGATGGAAAAATCATGTGGTATCTATCGTAGGAAGTGGAGCAGGATCGTGGGCATTATAGTGGTTAGCCAGGGAGTAATGGAGCCGCACGAAATCCGTCGCAGGAAGTAGAGCAAAGTCATGGCCATTACTGCGGCCACGCCAGGGAGTGCAGGCCTATCGGCTAAAGCTCGACTGGAGTGTCTGGCGGGGAGAGGAGGTTAGCTACCCATTCTAGAGGAGCCCAGAGTCTGGCTCTCGTGGGAGTCCGGATGAAGTCTTCCTTCAGTCGAAGTTGAGGATGAGGTCCGGCTCGCATGAGAGTCCGGATGGAGTCTTCCCGCAGTTAGAGTCAGAGACGAGATCTGGCTCCCGTAGGAGCCCGGGCGAGGTCTACCTGCAATCAAAGTCAGGGGCGAAGCCCGACTCCCTTAGGAGTCCGAACGGAGTTTACCAGCAGCCAAGGTCGAGGGCGGAGCCCGACTCCCGTAGGAGTCCAGGCGGGGCCTTCCAGCAGTCAAGGTCAGAGATGGAGCCCGGACGGAGTCTTCCTTCGATCAGAGTCGGAGACAAGGTCTGGCTCCCGTAGGAGTCCGGACGGAGTCTTCTCGTAGCTGGAGCTGGAGGCAAGATCCGGCTCCTGTAGGAGCCTGGGCTGAGTCTTCCTGCAATGGGAATTATGGGTGAAGTCCGGCTCCCGTAGGAGTCCGGATGAAGTATACCTGTGAGTGAATTCATGGGCGGAGCTCGGCTCCCGTAGGAGTCCGGGCGAAGTCCGCCTGCAGTCGGAGTAGGAAACGAGGTCCGACTCCCGTAGGAGTCCGGGAGGAGCCTTTCCGCAGTTGGAGCTGGAGACGAGACCTGGCTCCCTTAGGAGCCCGGGTGAGGTCTACTTGCAATCAAAGTTAGGGGCGAGGCCCGGCTCCCTTAGGAGTCCGGACGGAGTTTACCAGCAACCAAGGTCGAGGGTGGAGCCCGGCTCCCGTAGGAGTTCGGGCGGGGCCTTCCAACAATCGAGGTCGGGGATGGAGCCCGGATGGAGTCTTCCTTCGGCCGGAGTCAGAGACGAGGTCCGGCTCCTGTAGGAGTCCGGACGGAGTCTTCCCGTAGCTGGAGCTGGAGGCGAGATCCAGCTCCCGGAGGAGCCCGGGCTGAGTCTTCCTGCAATGAGAATTGTGGGTGAAGTTTGGGTCCCGTAGGAGTTCGGGCGAAGTTTACCTATTAGTGAAGTTGTGGGCGGAGCTCGGCTCCCGTAGGAGTCCGAGCAAAGTCCCCCTGCAACTAGAGTTGGAAACGAGGTCCGACTCCCATAGGAGTCCGGGTAGAGTCTTTCCGTAGCTGGAGCTGGAGACGAGATCTGGCTCCCTTAGGAGCCCGGGTTGAGTCTTCCTGTAATGAGAATTGTGGGTGAAGTCCGGCTCCCGTAGGAGTCCGGACGAAGTTTACCAGTGAGTGAAGTCGTGGGCGGAGCTCGGCTCCCGTAGGAGTCCGGGTGAAGTCCGCCTGCAGCCGGAGTCGGGAACGAGGTCCGGCTCCCGTAGGAGTCTGGATGAAATCTGGTAGTCGTAGGAATCTATTGTTGGAGAAGTTCAGCCGTTGACGAAGTCCGGGGTAGTTCGGATTGGAGTTGAACCTGGCTGGAAGAAGTCTGGAAGGGATTCGGGAAACAGCTGATAGTCGTAGAAAGTCGGCTGGCGGCGGAGCTTAGTGAGCACTTGGGGCGGCTTAAAAGATAACTGGGGGAACTCATGTTGAGGAAGCTTGGGTTGTGCAGTGGGAGTTCATCCGTCGGGGGAATTCAGTCAGCGCTGTGAGAATCTGGCCGTTGGAGAAGTCCGAAGAGATACCATCTGCGGTCGAAGGTCGGAGGAGTCCCGGGAGGGTCAATCCTGTTAAGAACTTCGACTGAGGGTATTTTATACCCAACACCAGTCCCCCTACTTCCGAGTTCGAATTTCGAATGAAGGAAGTACAGAAAGATTATCACAGCCGAAGTTGCTCCCTCGATGTCCACGTGCAATCATCCTCAGATATTTTGGCATTTAATGTGCGTGCGCTGGAGTCTTTTCAAATCGAGGCGATCCGAAGAGGCTCTTTTGGAACCTGCAGCGGAACGGTGCTCAAGGCGTAGTGCAATAAAGGCACTATCAACCATTTGCCACTTTTTAACCACCCGCTGTGGTGAGTGGGACACGCGGCAAAAAGAGACCGACTAGAGGGGATTCGCAATCGTCATTATGCCGGATCTTAGGGCCTATTTAAACCCGCACTCCTCCAAGAGTCCCGCTCTATCCGATGGTCTTGTTCTGGCATCCTTCTTCTCCCTGAGAACTTTGATTTTTCTCAGTGCCCTTTTCAGCCTTAGGCGTTCCTCGAGCCGTCCCCATTTTCGCAACTTCATACCTCTCCAAATCGCCTAGGTTAGTCTCGGAACTCCTTCCTCTTTTTGTTCTTCCTTTTGCCATTCGATCTTTTTTCCTCTTGCTCTGCACATCAGTCCCCCGAGACCTTGTCTATGATTTTCCCTAATTTTTAGGGATTTCGCCTCTGTAAGTGGTCTTCGTGTGATTCTAGATGTCTTCCAGGGGTTCTTCTTCTAGCGGCTCTAGGAGTTCGTCTGTCTCGATCTCCCAGAGTCCTCAGGCGGTAGATGAACCGGTAGGTAGAGCTGAACCTCGTCTGATTTTTACACCGGACGCCATTCCTTGTTCTCTGACTTCGGACGAACTCCAACTGATAAGAGTTCAGTATGGGGTTCCTTCGGAGTATGAACTGGAACTTCCTAGCCCATCCGATCGGGCTAGTGCCCCTCCCCCCGACTGCTTCTGCCTGTACCAGGAGGCCTTCCGTGCCAGACTCCGACTCCCTCTTCCACCTTTTGTCATTGCTCTTTTCTGGTTTCTGGACATTTCTCTGGCTTCGGTTGCACCGAACTCCTTTAGATTTTTGATAGGGTTCCTCTCTCTTTGTCATGTAATCGAAGTCCAGCCCACCCTTTCCTTGTTTAGATACTCCTAGACCTTCAAGCGTCATCCCATGGCGAAGGATTGGTGGTACTTCTCCCCACAGTTTGGTAGGAAGGGGTTGCTGAAAGGTGCCCCTTCTTCTATCCATAACTGGAAGGGAAAGTTTCTTTATGTTCGATGCCCATCCTTGAGGCTAGAGTTTCCCCTTTGGGGCTCCCTGAGGGACTCCGTTCGTCGGGCGCCCAGCCTGGGGGGGACGATCATCAAGCCTCCCAGAAACTCCTCAAATATCCAGCTCTTTCTCTCCCCAACCTCCTGAAGGAGCAGTTTCTGTTCAACATCGGTTTGAGCCCCCTGGATCCTGCTAGTATTTCATCTCTCCTTTTTTTCTTTCTTTTCCTTTCCTTTCTTTCTCCTACTTCTCTTCTTTTCTTCTTTTTCATGCCCTCTTTCTCTTTTTTCTCTTTTCTTTTTTTTTTATTTTCTCTTTTTTTTTTAGGCATGGACGTCGAAGAAGCACAGATGCTCGCCAGGGGCCTGAAAGCTCTCAAAAGAAAGGGCGCTGCGGCCTCCGGGCTGGCGAAGAGGACCAGAGTGGAGGAGACAAGTTCGGCTGCGCCCGCCCAAGCGACCTCAACTGCCGACGTCCTTGCGGACACTGAGCTTCTAGCCGCCCGGGCTTCCCCAAGGGGTTTGAGTTCTCCTACCGAGGTCCCCGCTTCAGAGACCCATCCTGAGGAGGTGCCAGGGGGTGAGAGGAGGAAGAGGAGGAAGACCTTGGCTCGTACGGTCGGCAGTCGCCGGACTGCCACTGAAGAATCTCACGGCTTTGAAGAGGAGTAGGGGGATGATCCCTTCAGTGACAGTGATCTAATAAAAAAGATGGTAGACAGGTGCTCACTGCCCGAAGTCGTCCAAAGGATCGTCCGCATCGATCCTACACAACGAGTCTGGGACTCACTGGGGGCCTTCCTCGAGGTAAGCGGATTCATCTTCCTTTTTTTCTTTCGTTTCTTCATTTAATTAACTTCTCAGCTCCCATTCTGACCCTCCGGTCGTCCTTGCAGCTCAGGCACCAACTCCTCGCCAACATCGAGATGACAAACAAGGTGGTGGAAGGTCGGCAGGCCGAGGCTGCCCGCCTTAAGGAAATGGCCCTCGAGGTGGTCGGTCTCCGAGAGGTGCTTGAGAGAGAGAGACAGACCTTGGCAGAACAGAAGGCCGACCTGGAGGAGATGGTGAGGAGGGTGGAGGCCGAGGTTGCCAACATGGCAGAGCAGATCCCGACCCTAGTCTCGGAGGCTTCCACCAAAATGAAGAAGTTGAAGGTTGAGTTCGGCCAAGCCGCATTCAATAAAGGGTTCGAGCTCTGCCAGGAGAAGATGGTCATGAAATTCTCCAAGCTCGACCTCAGCTTCTTGGACGAGGCAACCGAGGATGAAGCCGGACCCTCCACCACTGTCGCAGCCACCGCAGACCACCCCCCAGAGGTGCCGAGTCCCCCTGTTGATCCAGAGGTCCGAGACCTCTAACTTTGTATTCTTCCTTTATTGCCATTTTTCTTCTTTCTTTTGTCTTCAAGAAACGTTCAGTCAATAAAATTGGTCTCCTCCTTTTGGGGGACATTTCTTCTCTTCTTTTTCTTTCTTTCTTTCTTCTTCTTTGTAATGAGCTGCGTCTTAACGCGTTGACCTCCCGATGGCAGTGCCCCGTCGAAGCACTTCCCTTGCCTTGGAGGATTCTGCTGAAGTCTATAATCCAATGGCTAAAGAAGGAAGTCCTCCATTGAACAAAAAGGTCGAAGAAGATGGAAGGCGAGCTTCACAGGTTGAGGGAGAGTCATTCCGAAGCCACCGCGGAGGCCACCTACTTTCGGAATCTCCATGTGAAGGGGATCATGGAGTACAGCTGGAGGAAGGCGAACTTTGAGAAGGAGCTTGAGGAACACAAGAAGCATGCCAGTGATCAAATTTGGGCTCAAGCCACCAAAATCAGTTCCCTCAGGGTGGAGCTGTCGGCTACCCGGGAGAGGATTGGCCAGCTGGAGGGAAGTTCATCCCGGCTTTTGACTCAGGCCGACAGTGATCGAGAGTGGTCGAAGAAGGTCTCTGACCTCCAGCAGCAGCTCCAGGATGCCGAGGCGAGCTACGATGCATACTGGACTGGCTGGCGCAAGCAGGTGGATGAATACAAGGGGAGGCTCCGGATGGCGACCGACGAGGTTGTCCGCCTTCGAAGGCAGCTAACTGAGGGGGCTCAAACTACCTCCGCTCGGGATTCTGACAAACTCCAATCCTTGAGGAGGATCGCAGAAGAACTATCCGTCGCTCTTGGGGAGGGGAAGGCTGAGCTGCAGCAATTGAAGATCCAGCTGGTATGCGAGCAGCAGGCTGTCAAGGATGCGGAGGCAGAATCCGAGATCCTAAGAAAAAGGCATCGAGAGGTGGAGAGCGAAAGCCAGTGATTTCATCGAAGATACATGGAGATATTAATGAGAGAGAGGAAATTGGAAGCAGAAGTCGGACATTTAAGGGGTTCCCTGGCGAGGGTCGAAGCGGAAAGTTCGAGGTCGGAGGAAGTCAGGTCCCCTTAGGGCTCTTTTTGTCCTTCTGTCTTCCCATGTATATATTTTTTCTTCTGTTGTTTCGTCTTGTTCTTGTTGTTTTGCTTTTCTTTCTTTAGCCTACTGGGCTTTGTAGTGTATATTTTGTTAATGAAATGAAAAGGAGATTTTGTGTTACCTCGTCCACGTATTGCATTAAATCGTCGTCCGTCGAACTTCTTTTGTCTCTTGACTTGTTCGACGTCGGTGTCGTTCGGAGATGCTCGGTCATCGCCACGTTGATTTGCTTTCCTTGTCGTCCATGGCCGTAGGCTCGAGCTTGTGGTCTGAACTTCGCATTACCTTGAAGGGGTCATTATTTTCTTGGCCCGTGTCGAGAGCCTTCTTAGAGACCGGGGATGTTCGGTAGGAGCTCCCGTCTTTGTTGAGATGAAGTTTCCTATATTTTTGGTGTGGTTTATTTTTTATCTGTCGCTGATGTAGTTCGTCATTTTCCTTTTTAATTTTCTTCCTCTTTTCTGAGTGAGGGTCCTCCCCTTGCTTTTCACGGGGTCGCGTAGAGGTGTAGGGGTGCTGTCGAGGAGACTTTTCCCTTTATCCGATCATGTTGGGCGATCGGGTTTTTGTCATCATCAGGACGAGGTCCTCCTTCTGTTCTTGACATAGTCGATCTCAGCTCAGGTTAGGATGAGGTTCTCCTTCTGTTTCCAACGGGGCTGTGGGGGCATATAAAGGTCGTTGCAAGGGCCTCTCCCCCCATCCAGTCTAAGAGAATCGGGTCTTCGACTTTGCTCGTGTCAGGACGAGATTTTCCTCCTGTTCCTAACATGGCTATGGGGGCACATTAGGGCATTGCAGGGCCTCTCCCCCCATCCGGTCTAAAAGAATCAGGCCTTTGACTTTGCTCATGTTAGGGCGAGGTTCTCGTCCTGTCCCTAACATAGCTGTGGGGGCATATAAGGATCGTTATATGGGCCTCTCCCCCGATCCGATCTTAAAATAATCAGACTTTCATTTTGCTCATGTTAGGATGAGATTCTCCTCCTGTTCCTAACATGACCATGTTTTAATCGTTTGAAGGGGTTATCCCCAGTCGTAACAAGTCCATGCCAAAAGGGAGAGACATGCAAAGTTGAAAGGAATTTTGATTCAAAGCAAAGTCGTGAGTAGTACATTTATAGGTTTCTCGAGTCCCATGGTCGTGGAAGGTCTGCTCCTCCTTGAGGTCCCTCAGTGACGGAGTCGATGGTCCCGATTGGAGGCCGATCTTCGGGCTGCTCCTCCCTCCTTGGCGGTTCAGGTTGCGGCAGGTCCCTTGGCCGATCCTCTCTACCTTCAGGTCGGCGTCGAATGAACCTGTCGAGCTGACCTCGCCTGATGAGCTCCTCGATCTCGTCCCAGAGCTGAATGCACTCCTCTGTGTCGTGGCCATGGTCACGATGGTAGAGGCAGAACTTGTTAGAATTGTGCTTCCCAGGGTGTGTGCGCATCCTTTCCGGCCTTGGCAGCTGCTCCCTGACCTCCATCAGCACTTGGGTTTTTGAGGCATTAAGGGGGGCATAGTTGCGAAATCTTCCCAGTGGAGAACCCTACCGAACTCTGCGGTTTGAGCTTCTCTGCCTACATACCCGGGGAGGAGTATGGACACGCTTGTGCCCGGGAGGAGTTCGAGAATATGGTCGAGCTTCTCTCGACCCTTTTTCGACTGCGGGCTTACTCGAGTCTCCCATCTGCCGCTCTCTCGCAGTCTCCTCATCCTTCATTTTGAAGGCTTCTTCCGCTCGGGTGTACCCTTCAGCCCGAGCCAACAGATCAGCAAAATTCTTGGGGTACTTCTTCTCGAGAGAGAACAAAAGGTCATTCTTCTGAAGGCCGCCCTTCAGAGCAGCCATTGCTACTGACTGGTCCAAATTTTGGACCTCCAGCACTGCGACATTGAAATGGTTGATGTAGGCCCGAATGGACTCCCCCTCCCTCTGCTTGATATTGATGAGGGACTCCGAACCCTTTCGGGGGCACCGGCTACTGACAAAGTGGGCCACAAACTGGTGGCTCATCTGATCGAAGGAAAAGATGGTACCCAGCTTCAGCATCGAGTACCAGTTTCTCGCCGCTCCCTTCAAGGTGGATGGGAAGGCTTGGCATAGAATGGCGTCGGGTGCGCCATGAAGCAGCATCATCATTCGGAAGGCCTCCAGATGATCAATCAGGTCTGAAGTCCCGTCGTAGCTTTCAAACTGGGGGAGTTTGAAGTTTGGCGAGATTGATTCCTGCATGATCATTTGAGAAAAGGGAGGGTCAGTACAAATATCCTCACCATAAACGGAGGGAGCGTGGCGGAGTTCTTCGATTCGCCGGTTCATCTCCTGGTGCCTTCGATCCAGGAAATCCTCTCGACTACGGATCTCGAGGGTCCTCTGGTAGAATGGGGGTAGAGATCTTCCAGGGATGGAATCGTGATCCGACTGAGGGCTCTCCACCCTCGGATTCATCCTTTCAGGGAAGACGGGGTGGTTGGCCTAAGTGGCCCGCCCTATCGCCGGATTCTGGTGTTTCGGTGATGCTCTTTCCAGGCGCACTGATGCCTGCGGCTGCTGTTGCTGCTGCATGGCCTGCACAGCTTCAGTGAGGCCTCTGACCTGCTGCGCTAGCAGGTCAAATTGCTCCGCACCAACCGCCATTGCCGGAGGAGGAGGAGGAGGCTGAGAAACTGGAGGTGAGGCCGGAGCCTAAGATCTGGCCGCGGAGGCTGTGGATCGTCGCGTTGATGCCTTGTGGGGAGGCATTGGGCAAAGACCAAGTGGAGGAAGGAGGAGAGGACACCGAAAAAGATGCCCGGGGGCGGTCCCGTTGAGTGCTCCTTTAAGAACAAGGGTACTGTGAAGGTTCAAGCCCTTCCTTCTAGCGCCAATCCTGTTGGTGCAAAAATCTGCCTGCGTCGGAGAAGCTGGAGTCGAGGGTGTCGCGGTCGCCACCGGGACCTGCAAAAGAAGTCTAAACTGGAGGTGGGGTTGCTCCGACAAGACCCTCCGATGCTCAAGTCAGTTCTCTGCCTCAACAAGAATGGAATGCTCGAACGAAAATTTTAGCAGAGTTTCTAGGTAGAAATGAGGGCTTAGAGAATAACGTATCTGGGGTCCCCCTTTTATAGGCGAAAGGGGCAACAGACTGATAGCGATGTCTGTAACCGTCTGGCAGTGGGCCGCCCAGAGTCAGGAAGAGTTTGTTGCAGAGAGTAGTAGAGTGGAATCATGGCTATCGCCGGGATATGCCACGTGGAGTCTGTCGTGGAGAGTGGAGCGGTGTCCGTTGTCGCGACTTGCCAGAAGATGGAAGAATCGTGCGGTATCCATCGCAGGAAGTGGAGCAGGATCGTAGGCATCATAGCGGTTAGCCAGGGAGTAATGGAGCCATGCGGAATCCGTCGCAGGAAGTGGAGCAGAGTCGTGGCCATTACTGCGGCCACGCTAGGGAGTGCAGGCCTGTCGGCTAAAGCTCGGCTAGAGTGTCTGGCTGGGAGAGGAGGTTAGCTACCCGTTCTAGAGGAGCCTGGAGTCCGGCTCTCGTGGGAGTCCGGACGAAGTCTTCCTTCAGTCGAAGTTGAGGATGAGGTCCGACTCCCGTGAGAGTTCGGACGGAGTCTTCCCGCAGTCGGAGTCGGAGACGAGATCTGGCTCCCGTAGAAGCCCGGGCGAGGTCTACCTACAATCAAAGTCAGGGGCGAAGCCCGGCTCCCTTAGGAGTCCGGACGGAGTTTACCAGCAGCCAAGGTCGAGGGTGGAGCCCGGCTCCCGTAGGAGTCCAGGCGGGGCCTTCCAATAGTCGAGGTCGGGGACGGAGCCTGGACGAAGTCTTCCTTCAGCCGAAGTCGGAGATGAGGTCCGGCTCCCGTAGGAGTCCGGACGGAGTCTTCCCGCAGCTGGAGCTGGAGGCGAGATCCGGCTCCCGTAGGAGCCTGGGCTGAGTCTTCCTGCAATGGGAATTGTGGGTGAAGTCCGACTCCCGTGGGAGTCCGGACGAAGTTTACCTGTGAGTGAAGTCGTGGGTGGAGCTCGGCTCCCATAGGAGTCCGGGCGAAGTCCGCCTGTAGTCGAAGTAGGGAACGAGGTCCGACTTCTGTAGGAGTCTGGGCGGAGCCTTTCCGCAGCTGGAGCTGGAGACGAGACCTGGCTCCCTTAGGAGCCCGGGTGAGGTCTACCTGCAATCAAAGTCAGGGGCGAGGCCCGGCTCCCTTAGGAGTCCGGACGGAGTTTACCAGCAGCCAAGGTCGAGGGCAGAGCCCGACTCCCGTAGGAGTCCGGGCGGGGCCTTCCAGTAGTCAAGGTCGGGGACAGAGCCCGGATGGAGTCTTCCTTCGGTCGGAGTCAAAGATGAGGTCCGGCTCCCATAGGAGTCCGGACGGAGTCTTCCCGCAGCTGGAGCTGGAGGCGAGATCCGGCTCCCGTAGGAGCCCGGGCTGAGTCTTCCTGCAATGGGAATTGTGGGTGAAGTCCGGCTCCCGTAGGAGTCCGGATGAAGTTTACCTGTGAGTGAAGTCATGGGTGGAGCTCGACTCCCATAGGAGTCTGGGCAAAGTCTGCCTGCAGCCGGAGTAGGGAACGAGGTCTGGCTCCCGTAGGAGTCCGGGCGGAGTCTTTCCGCAGCTGGAGCTGGAGACGAGACCTAGCTCCCTTAGGAGCCCGGGTTGAGTCTTCCTGCAATGGGAATTATGGGTGATGTCCGGCTCCCGTAGGAGTCCAGACGAAGTTTACCTGTGAGTGAAGTCGTGGGCGGAGCTCGGCTCCCGTAGGAGTCCGGGCGAAGTCCGCCTGCAGTCGGAGTCAGGAACGAGGTCCGGCTCCCGTAAGAGTCTGGATGAAATCTGGTAGTCGTAGGAATCTACTGTTGGAGAAGTTCAGCCGTTGACGAAGTCTGGGGTAGTTCGTATTGGAGTTGAACCTGGTTGGAAGAAGTCTGGAAGGGATTCGGGGAACAGCTGATAGTCGTAGAAAGTCGGCTGGCGGTGGAGCTTAGTGAGCACTTGGGGCGACTTAATAGATAACTGGGAGAACTCATGTTGAGGGAGCTCGGGTGGTACAGTGGGAGTTCGTCTGTCAGGCAAATTCAGTCAGCACTGTGGGAATCCGACCGTTGGAGAAGTCCGGAGAGATACCATCTGCGGTCGAAGGTCGGAGGAGTCCCGGGAGGGTCAATCCTGTTAAGAACTTCGGCTGAGGGTATTTTATACCCAACAATGGTCAAAAACTTACAAGTCAAGATTGACATCTAGTAATGTATCATGACTACCCAAAAGATATAAAATTTGATGAAAATATCAAATCTACCCTTCAGTGGTAAATTACTATACAATTCAATCCTCCGATCATCCTTGCACCCTGAATATGTTCATGAGTATGGAATCATGTCAAACGCAAACACATATTCATATCAATTCTCAATTAACCAATGATGACTCCAATAAAGAAGCTTAGAAACTCTTTCTAATCTCCTTCCTGCTTTTGGCCAAAAGACTTTTCTCGAGTCATCTAAGTTTGAGAATACATAGGATGCGATCTCCTCTTATTAGGAGTGATTGATTCCATGTTGACCTACTCACAACCTCCATACACACTCCACCATATCCAGAACACCCTGTACATGTCTTAATGCCATGTCTGGGTATGAACCAAAATATGGATTCATGTGCATAAGATTCTATGGTGGTCTCAAGTCTAAGAATCACTTGCACAACTCCCACTTAGAGAACCATCTTTGACATGCAAATAAGGCTTCCATAAGATGTTCTCTTTCATCGAGTCAATTCAGTGGACTCATTTCTCAAATAAGCACCCACATCCTTATATTAGTGTCTCACACAAGTGGCTAGTGAGATCTGCCACCCTCTCCATTGAGCATACATAGGATGTACCAATCTATCCAGAACATTGATCTCCGACTCAATGCTCCCACAACCAGAAATATTTAATATTAGAATTTTAGGATTTTAGGTCTCACTAGCATGACCAATTCATGTCTCCTAAAATCATTATCCTAATCTTTGAGGTTCATCATAATCTTAGACATAATAAGATGGAGCTAATATGATGAATCAATACCTCAAATAATAATAAATGTCATTTCATGAGTTAAAAAATTATAAAGAAAGTCTCATCGCAACACACTTACGATTGGCTTATAGGATACTTTTCTTTCAATCTTTCACTTGCACTAAAGCCAATCGCCTTTGTATCTCATACAATCATGATGATAATCATATAGCTGCTGTGGTATGGCCTTAGTGAATGGGTCTGCTGTATTATTCTTTCTGTCTACTCGTTTAAGGATAACATCTTGTCTCTAACGAGATGAAAACGTCTAAGAATGTGTTTGGATCTATAATGAGACCTAAGTTTCTTATCTTGAATAACGGCCCCAGTGTTATTACTCTAGAGTGACACCGATCCTTCAATCTTAAGAACGACTCTTAAATCCATGATAAGTTTCTTCATCCAAACAGCTTCCTTAATGGCTTCACTAGCAGCAACATACTCTGGCTCATGTAGTTAAGTCAGCTACTATCTACTTCTTGAAACTCTTCCAACTCACTATCCCATCATTTAGGATAAACACATACTTTGATATTGACTTGCTGTCATCTGCTTTCCAATGATCCTTCTTTGGATCAGCCTGAAATCTACTAGCTATGCCCAAAGCATAAGCTACATCAGACTTGGTACATAGCATGGCATACATAATTGATCCCACAGCTGAAGCATAAGAGATTTCATTCATCTTTTTCCTCTCTTCTGGTGTCTTAGGACACATTCTCTTAGAGAGATGTATACCATGACTTGCAGGCAGGTAACCTCTTACTTGCCTCCATATTAAATCTCTTTAATATGAGATCTATGTACCGTAATTGGGATAAGCTCAACATCCTTTTAGATTTATCTCTATAGATCTTTATATCCAGTATATAGGATGCTTCACCCAAGTCTTTCATGAAAAACTTATTTGATAGCTAAGTCTTAACTGATTGAATCATTGGGATATTATTCCCAATGAGCAGTATGTCACCAACATACAGAACCAAGAAGATAATAACACTCCCATTTATCTTCTTGTATACACATGGTTCATCCGTATTTTTGATAAAGCCAAACTCTTTGACTGTCATATCAAATCGGATGTTCCAGCTCTTCGAAATCTGCTTTGATCTATAGATGGATCTCATTAGCTTTCATATTTGATTTGCTCTCTCACTTGAGATAAATCTCTCTGGCTGAGTCATATAGACCTCTTCCTCTAAATTACTATTAAGAAAAATGGTCTTGACATCCATCTGCCAGATTTCATAATCATAGTATGCCACTATTTCAAGCAAAATCCAGACAGACTTGAGCATAATCACTGGTGAGAAGGTTTCATCATAGTCAATTCCTTATCTTTGACTGAAACCCTTCGCCACTAACCTAGCTTTGTAGGTTTCTACTTGGCCATCTACTCTGATCTTCCTTTTGAAGATCCACTTGCATCCTATATTAGGGTCACACCCTCAGGTGCATCAACCAAGGTCTACACTTGGTTGGTATTCATCAAGTCCATCTCAGATTTCATAGCTTCCAGCTATCTGTCTGAGTCCCTACTCATGATAGCTTCCGAATAGATCAGTGGATCAACATCCTGAATGATATTGATAGAATTGTTATTCTCAATGATAAAATTATATCCCAAAGATGCTTGACGCACTCTATCAGACCTTCGAAGAGGAGGTGTGTATAGTAGATATACCTCATCCCTGGGTACTTTTGATTGAGGAACTTCTTGTGGTCCAACCACTGGTATTTTTAGATCGATTTGTAGATCATGAACTTTCATAAATTCAATATTCCTTCCACTGCCTCCTTCTTGGATAAATTTATATTTCAAGAAAGTGGCGTGCCTACTAACAAACACCTTTTGTTCAGTAGGGTGGTTGAAATAATATCCATTAATTTTATTAAGATACTCTACAAACCTATACTTATCTTATCTAGCATTAAGCTTATGTCCAAAAATATTTTTGACATAAGTAGGATAGTCCAAAGTCTTAAGATATTTAAGATTAGGCTTTCTTCCATTTCATATCTCATATGGAGTACTTGCAACAGACTTTGAAGGCATTCTATTTAATATATATGTGACAGTCTCTAAGGCATTATCCCTAGAAAGATATTGGGAGATCGGTGAAGTATATCATAGACCACACCATATCCATTAAAGTGTGATTCCTCCTTTCTACTATACCATTTAACTGAGGTGTATAAGGAGGGGTCCATTCAGAGAGCATACCTTTACTTTTAAGATGATAAAAAAATTCACTGGATAAGTACTCTCCTCTTCGATTAGATCGAAGAACTTTGATACTTTTTTCAGTTTATTTCTTGACCATACCTTATACTCCTTGAACTTATCAAAAGCTTCGAATTTATGTTTCATAAGATACACATATCCAAACCTTAATAAATCATCTGTAAAGGTAATAAAATAGGAGTATCTTCTTCTAGCCTGAGTTGTTATCTGTCCATATACATCTATATGTTTTAGAGTTAACAACTCACTTGTCTTCTCTCCATATTAAGAAAATGAAGTCTTGGTCATCTTATCCATGAGACAAGATTTATAAGTCCCTAATGATTCATAATCATTTGGATCAAAGAATTCTTCTTTGTATAACTTATTTATCCTTGACTTACTAATATGACCAAGGCGATAATGTCAGAGATATGTGACATTCATATTTTTTCTCTTTCTTTTCATATTTTTTTTAATATAAAAAATATTTTTATTGAGTACAAGAATTAAAAGATTGTTATCAATATAACCACTATCATAAAATTTATTAAAAAAAATGGAGCATCTATTTTCCATTAGCCTTATTTCATAACCTTGTTTTAACAACAAAGGTATAGAAATAATATTTCTAATGACTTTTGGCATGTAATAACAATCTTTTAATTCTAAAGTTTTATCCAAAGGCAAATCAAGCATATAGGTTTCCACAGTCTTTGCGCTAATAGACTCTCCACTTGCACTACAAAGCTTGTGGTCACCTCTTTTCAGACCTTTGATATTCTATAGTCGCTGTAATGAATTACAAATGTACGATCTACAAATGATATCCAATATCCAAATATCAGAGTCTGAATCACTCAATAAAAAATAGATCTGTATCATATACATATCTTTTGGTGTTACACTTGCACCCTGCTTCAATCTTGCAAGATAATTCTTGCAATTATTGTCCCAATGTCTAAATTTTTTATAAATAATATTTATACGGACATCATTATCTTCTCATTATTTCTGACCAATCTAGAATCAGAAATATCCAAAACATCAGAGTTTTTTTCTGATATAAACCTAATTTGCAAGTTCCTCAACCAATCCACATAGTTGTATCGGTTAACATAGTTTTATTTATGGTATCATGGGGTAAAAATAAAGAAACCATAATATAGACTTAAATCTATATAAAATAATAATATAAGCAGACCACTCATATTTGACATGCATAACTAGATGAGGACTTTTAAAACTAGTTATGTCTCCCACTATTTTATCAGATACCATAGCCCTCTCCTATAGTAAACGAGACATATTTTATATTTATCTTAGTGGGATTGAGACCCTAATTCCTCATAACGATCTTGTATTAACACAACAAACCCCTATAAGTTCATAGGTAGGAAACTCTTTCCAATTACATCTCATACAATTCTCAATATTTTTATCTTGGCCTTAGCCTTGTGTTAACACAACAAGCTATAATATTTTAGTTAAGTAAGACCCTTCATTTCAATATAGTCAAAATCGAATATAATTATCTTTGTGTTAGAACAATAAAATAGTATATTCAAAATTACCGTAAGCATCTTTTATGCACTAGGATTATGTTATATCAATTCTTATGACAAGCCTTATGGTAACACAACAAACTAGCCATAGTTCATGATGTAACATTAACCTAGCATGAAGGAAAGCCCTTAGTAGTGTTTAAAATACTAAGCTACCTTCATTCAAGATTTGAACTAATCTAATTGGTCAGAAAAGTGTTAAGATTGGTGGGGATCCCCCCATTGCTTTTCTTAGACACCAATAAAATTGATTAGACCAGTAATAGAACCAATTAAATAACCACCGTACTTGAAACACTCCTTAGACATCAATTAATTAATTGATTCAAGAAAATAGATCAGCTTCTGGTTCACAACACTATGACTTAATATAATTTTTATGAAGGCTTTAATGGTCTCAAACACATCCTAATTCAATCTATCACAAGAATGCACTATAATAGTTGTATCTTAATAATCATAACAACTAATTATGGCATCTTATCATATCTCTAAGATATGGAAGCAGAATCATACAATATGATTATAACTAAAGATCTCAAGCATATCATATATGCATGAAGTTCTAATAACATGCATGAATATAAAATATTCTTTTCACGGTTCTTCTTTTTGGAACATCATAGTGGCACCCCTACACGCCATAAGAGTACCCTATTGAATAGGAAGAGAGGGTCTCTAAATCCTACTTACTCTTATGACCGGACGGTCTGGTGATAAACTTCAATTAGAGTACTAAGCTACTAAAAAAAATTTACATATACATCATGCATTTTATATTTAAAACATATCTCTAAGACATGATAGGGTTTGGATGTTCAATCGGATTCAACCCTTGACCCGACTTGAACCAAACTAAAAACTCATGCTTGATCATCATTAAGATAATAATTTAATCTTTGATTATATAAATCAAGATAGGCTCTAATACCACTGTTGGCTTCCAGTGGCATAATGGAAGGGTTAGGTGTTTAAAATTTTTATTCAAAACATCCAATGCACCGAAAGCCCTAATGCCCAGAAACTCTTGACTATAATAATCAAAGCATAATAAATATAAATTAGGATTAGAAGAATACCTATAGCACTAATCTCAATTTTCACAAGACATCCAAGTATCCACCCTCTAATGGTGATCCACATGAAAATTGAACCAAAGACAGCACTCCTTCACATTGCTTCAAGAGTTCTAGCCCCTAGAACTCGATTAGCCTCGTACCAGTCAAATTTCTTCAAGAACCTGACCTCACCCTCTTAGAATCTCCTCTAAACTTTACATTCTCCTTCTTTAGGACCCTTACAACCCTTGCTAGGACCAAATAAGGCTTTGTCTTAAATCCCAAAGCCTTGTCCTAAAACTAAGATAGGTTGTAAGAAAGAAAGCAGAGCAACAGGAGAGAAATTGGAAACCCCTCTTAGAATCATCGGATACCCAGCACCCCGGCCTATTAATAGCCACCAGAGGGATGCCAAAAGAGAGGGACATGCCTTATCTAAAAGGCATATCTAATCTGATTATCAAAGATAAGAGTTCCTTCAAGCAGAAGGACTCTTATCCATGATACGTCGATCAGCACCCTGGTCTGCGTGCGTGCAACTAAAGAAGGGATGCTTTCACATCTCTTCTCAAATCAAAAAAATCCTCAAAAATCCATGTAGATATGGGATTCAATATATATTTCATAAAATTAAAAATAGTGATAAAATTATCACGGAAGGATGCTATCCTCATGCCTCTTTATGCGAGTGCTGATCACCATGCGTGCAGGCATCAAGACTAAATTATGGCATCCGTTTGGCATCCAGATAAGTCTAGAAAAAATTTAAAAAAATTATAAAAAATATATCATCAAGTGACGAATATCATCACCAAAAATCATTCTAATATAAAAAAATTTGATTGGGATAAGGACTTTTCAAATCATGGAGAGATGCGACGCTTTTGCGCACATGCATCAGACATCCTTCTTTTTCTAATTTTTTCCCTTCCCCAAAAATTTTAGAAAAAATATATCTCATACTTTAAGATGTGAGTAAGAGAATGGAGGGTGATATAAGCTACTACACATAATTTAATCCCACAAAAAAATAAATTTTTTCTTCTGCCCATGCCAACACTTGTAGGCAGAACCTGTTTTACACCAAGAGTCCACTACAACTTGGACTCTTCATATTTGGTGTTAACATGGGATGTGATACCCCAATTTGGGCTTCTTTCAGGTATCATAACCTAACCCAGATGTCTACCAAATTGGGCTAGCTAATTAGTAAGGGATGGGACCAAATTGGCCTCCAAAGGAGCAAGGGTTTCCACACATGCTAGCATGCTTATCGGAACCCTGATTGAATCCAAAATTTCAATCAACCTTTTTCAAAAGGATCCATGACCAATTTCTATATGTGTATAACCCATTGGGTTCCATATCTAGGTCATAGTAGGTTCGGATATAAGTTGACCAAATTTGATTAGATTTCAATCTAATTGATTTAAGTCCAATCGAGCTAACCTGAGCTCAATAATTAGAATCATTTCTAATTGGCAATCGAATTAAATACTTTAATTTGGTTAAAAATCTACAAGTCAAGATTGACGTCTAGCAACGTATCATGACTACCCAAAAAATATAAAATTTGATAAAAATATCAAATCTATCCTTCAGTGGTAAATTATCGTGCAATTCAATCCTTCGATCATCTTTGCACCCTGAATATGTTCAAGAGTATGGAATCATGTCAAACATAAACATATATTTATATCGATTCTCAATTAACCAATGATGACTTCAATGAAGAAGCTTAGAAACTCTTTCTAATCTCCTTCCTACTTTTGGCCAAAAGACTTTTCTCGAGTCATCTAGGATTGAGAATACACAGGATGCGATCTCCTCTTATTAGGAGTAATTGATTCCATATTGACCTACTCACAACCTCCATACACACTCCATCATATCCGGAACACCCCGTATATATCTTAATGCCATATCTGGATATGAACCAAAATATAGATTCATGTGCATAAAATTTCATGATGGTCTCAGGTCTATGGATCACTTGCACAACTCTCACTTAGAGAATCATCTTTGACATGAAAATAAGGATTTCATAAGATATTCTCTTTCATCGAGTCAATTTAGTGGACTCATTTCTCAAATGAGCTCCCATATCCTTGTATTAGTATCTTACACAAGTGGCTAGTAAGATCTGCCACCCTCTCTATGGAGCATACATAGGATGTAGCAGTCTATTCGAAATACTCAATGCTCCTCAATCAGAAATATTTAATATTAAGATTTTAAGATTTTAGGTCTCACTAGCATGATCAATTCATATCTCCTAAAATCATTATCCTAATCTTTGGGGTTCATCATAATCTGAGACATAATAAGATGCAGCTAATATGATGAATCAATACCTCAAATAATAATAAATGTCATTTTATGAGTTGAAAATTTATAAAGAAAGTCTCATCGCAACACACTTGCGATTGGCTTATAGGGTACTTTTCTTTCAATAACTAGATCATAACCTCCCATTAAGGTGAATGATAATGGATCCATTATTTTTGATTGACATTATAGATGCCATCCATCTGGTGTTCTCTCTGAATAATAAAATTATCATTCATTATATGATGACTCTGTTATACTACTGATGATGGTTGGATTGATCGAGCCATCTTCGGGTTTGATCATTGATTAGTTAGAAATACTAAGTAGATTCATGTTAATAGTTTGACCTAATCAAAACTTTCAGTGGAGGTCCATCACCTACTGAAATAAAATTTGAAGTAAAATTAATTACTAAAAATTATTTGAAAAAATAATTGATTGAGAACCTACCCATAGATGCATATGGATTGATCGAGCCATCCTCAAACTTGTATACGGTCTGTGTGGATTCTAGTACTTGCTAAGGAATTAAGGTAATTCCTTAGATTAGAGGTAGAGGCTACCAATTTGACTAAAATAGTGGAAGAACCTTTAGACTAAAGTCTTAGTCTTTAGGCTCAATCAATTCACAAATATTGAGGTCTTGTATTTTTCTTTCAGTTATGGCTAGATGTACTTTGCTCCATTCACTGTTTGACAGTGACTGATTTATAAGATCCAACTTCGATAATTGGTATCGAAAGTTACTAATAGTTCTAGAGCATGAATGGATCCTAAATATGATTATAGATCCAGCACCTGAAGTTTTCATATCCAACACATGTGATGGGATCAAAGGCACTTATCAAAAGTGGCCATATGGTCAAATCACCATGTAGTATTCTTGAGAGCAGTAAAGAATATGAATTTAATTGTAAATTTGATGATGCTTAGTGAAAAAAAATTCTTCAAATATTGAAGGAGTTCTTTTGCACCTCTGAAGATGTGTCTTCAGTGTGGTAATAATTCTTTGAGAAAGAAAAAAAAAGTGCAAAAGAGTCATGCTTGGGCTAATGAGTCCGAACTGACAAAAGAGTCTAAGATTAACCTGGTCTGACAAAGTCTCTTGATCCGAACAGGCTAAGGAAGAGAAATCAGTAAAGGATTGCTGAACAAGATGCTTATATGATAACACCTTGTGATTTCTCTATCTGTGACACTACTACCTGAGTATTGAATATTAGAAATCTATGCAAATTATTGTAATGACTTCAGGTTAGTAGAAAGATTGGAAACAGTAAGAGGTTTCTGAATGTTGGAGATGGAAGCTATATTTCAATCCTGATTTTCAGAATCGTCGAGCCTATTTTTAATTCTAAGAATATCATTTTAGTGATTGTCACTATTGTCTAATGATTTTGTGATATCATTATGAATGTATCAAAATCATATAGACAACTGAGAAATGACATTAATGAATAGTCATAGCCTATTAGTGTATTGTACACAATCAAATAAACTCTCTAAAGTAGATAATGTCATGAAAGTCTATCTTTGATAATTTAGACTCAGTCATATAAATAAGAATAGGATCCACAGAAGATAATTCTTAAGGTCAATGATTGTGAATCCTTGTCAACCTATCAATCCTATCTTCTTAGTAAGATGACCAAGTCACCTTTTGCTGAAAAAGGTGAACGAGCCAATGATGTTCTGAATCTGATACATACTGATGTATTGGATCTATGAACATGTTTGCCATAAATTTAGTTATTTAAAATATTCAAATAAGTCTATAATAAGGTAGAGAAACAAACCTGAAAAAGTATTAAAATTTTTTGATCAGACCAAAAGGGAGAATGCATTTCAAGTAAGTTTTGATATATCTAGAAGAGAATAGGATTCTCTCCTATTAGAATCGACTTTGTTAGACATAGATCGATTATGCTCTTGAGACTACTTGCTATGTTTTGAACTGAATTTCGAATTAATCAGTCGCAAAGACTCTATATGAGATATGGACTAGGCATAAGCCAATACTTTCTTACATTGGGGTTTGGGAGTGTTTGTTTTATATCGAGCATTTGCAGATCAATTAGCTTGAATCTTGATCCTATATATATTATTTTATAGGGTAACCAAAGAATCTAGGGGATATAACTTCTACTATGCTAAAAAACAAGAGTTGTTCGGCATTTTTTTCAAAAAAAGAGTACCTTGATGAAGGTACTGATGCCTTTAATATAAAATTTATGAAGTTCGACAGGTAGAAGAACCGACACAATTTAGTAAACTCATAGAATCAGATTTGATCAGATCAAACTCAGAACCCATTGTAGAGGCACCATTAAAAGGATCTGATAGAGTACCACGTTCGTAGGATAGATACTTCGGGATCTAGTTCTGAGACATGATTCTGTTGAACTCGATAAGAACAACAAGGATTTGATCACCTACCTGGATGCCATGCAGAGGTTCGACTTCGAATAATGGCTTGGAGCCGTAGGTTTGAAATAGACTCCATGAAAGTCAACGGTGTATGGACACTCATTGATCCACTCAAAAGAGTAATGTCCATAGAGTGTAAGTGGATCTTCAATAGGATCAGAGTAGCGTAGATGAGAAGGTAGAGATCTATAAAGCTCGTCTGGTTACCTAAAGATATGGTCAACATTATGGTATTGATCATAACAAGATATTTTCTCTTATAGCAATGCTAAATATTTTAGAGTTGAAATGTTCATTTTAATAAGTGATCAAAATACATGGCTTCGTTGAGAATGAAGAAGAACCCTGCAAATACAAATGGGATAATAGTTCTATGAGTCTATTTCTTGTCTTATATGTGAATGAAATTCTATTAATTGAAAATGACATTCCTTACATTATAGGAAATAAAGATTTTTCTGTTATTATTGTTCTCCATAAAGGACTTTAAGAAAAGTATTTCTCATCTGAGTGATGAAGATTTATAGAGATAGATCTAAGAGGCTGCTTGGATTTTCTCAGTTCAACATATATAGGGTATTTATGAGTATAATTTATTCTATTATTACACCATGTATGAGATCGGATATGGTATACTCACTAGGGTAGTGAGTGGATACTTGCAAGATCCAGATGAGAATCATTGGAAGGTCATCCTTAAGTATTTGAGAAATACTAAGGATCGTGACTCGATTATGGAGAATCTGATTTAAAACTTATAGAGTATGACTCTAATTTTTAGTTAGACATAATAATAACAAGAACATGTCAGAATATATCCTTACCTTAAAATAATGGAGCAATCTGTTGGAAAGATTTCAAGCAAAAAAATATAGCCAAATTCAAATTGCGAAGCAGAATGCATTGCAGCATTTGATGCTTGCTAGGAAGCTATGCGATTGTACAAGTTTACTAACAAGCTAGGAGTGACACCTTTCGATAATGGTCCTGCTGTATTGTATAGTATTGGAGCCATAGCTCATGCCAAGGAGTCGAAGTCCCATTAGCTTACCAATCATTTTACATCACTACCACCTTATTTGAAAAATCTGTTAAGATGACGTCAATCTTTAGAAGATCGATGGAAAGGAAAACTTGACCAATCTATTTACTAAAATCTCGATATCTAGGAGTTCTAAGATGATAAATAGAATATGAGTATATGATACTATATTGATTGACTTTAGTCCAAGTAGGAGTTGTTGAGAATTATGTCCTAAAGCCAATCGTTTGATGATTACGCTAATTATAAATGTATATGAATTATGAATTGATAAATAATAAAAGTTATTGGATATTTTTCATCACAAAGATATATCTTCTAATGAACTCTTATATTGTGATGAAGACCTTAGAACTACTTTGATCGATAAAGGAGAATTTATCGCGTAGTCTTTAAACTGGTTCGCGACCAAACGATACGCTATTACTAAGACGATAGCGATATCAAGTGTAGGTCGTTGTGTGCCATATGTGTTAGTTGTCCTTGTAACCAAATAGTATAAAGATACTAGTATGGCATGCAGGTGAGATGTAGGGGTATATCATCATTGAATGTGATCAATTGTGGAGCACTCTGCTGTCAAGGATAGCTCACAAAGGATATGGATATAAGTATCCCTTCGACCTGAGATCACCACGGTGACTTGCAAGCAACTCATTATACTTTGGTATGGGACTAACTAAGTTTTTAATTCAGTAATGAAAGATTTTGGATATAGTCAAGTACTTATCAAGTCGGTACGTGAGTCAAGATGGGATTGACCCCTCCGAATTAGTAGGAGATATGCATTAGTGTATTTCAATTTAGCAAAATCTGGACCCCAGTAATCCATGTGATAGATTTGAAAAAGATTAAAATATAATATGGATGACTTATGTAGGATTGAAAGTTAAATCCTAAGTCATCCTCGAGCATTAGGGTCAAAGGGATGAATTATACGGTAACCATACGCTAATAGGTTCTTGAATATTGCTTCGCCATCATTCGACCTATCCGAACATCGGGTCATCATTGCTAGATGGTTACATCGATTGGTTCCAGAAGGTATTCTTGTTCTACCGACTTAGATTTGAACCTAGGGGGTCACACACAAAAGAAGTTTCTGACTGATCATGTCGCTAATCAACGATTAAGAATTGTTCAAGGGCTTAATCATCAATTCGATTGATGGTTAACCTTATACAAAAGTTATAATAAATTAATTCATCAAGTGTTAGTAAATTTAATGAAGGATTAATTAGCAATTAGATTACTGATTAGCTCAATTTGATTAAATAAAGATAATTAAATTGAATCTAATTAAATTAGATTCAATTAAGTTTTACCGGATTAGGTTATGAGATGACCTAATCGCTAAAAGAGAATTATCCCTAATTTATCAGAACTTTGATTCAATCAATTTATAATTTGATTAAAATTTGATGAAAGATTTATGAACCTAATTAAATTAGGTTTCATATATTTTATTTGGGCTAAACCAGATGTGATTTGGTTTGGATTCAAATAAGAAAATTAAGAGTCCTTATTGGAATAGGACTCTTCTCCCTTACGCCAATCTAGTTTGCACGCTATATATCTCTATACACAAAATTATTTTGTATGAGATTTTTTTACATCAAGGATTTCTTTTCCTTTTCTATCTTACATCCAAATATAATTTAGTTTTGATAAAATAAAGATTCTAAAATTAGATTTTAAAATATTTTTTATCAGGAGAATCTGTTCTCATCCAGATCAACCTCTCCACACCAATAATTTTTTTTCTCCTGATATGTGTGATATTTTGAGGAGAATTTTTATAGGAGATCATCCAGAGAACTGATATACTGTAAAAAAATATAGAAAGAGGCATCCCATATTTCTTTGAAATATTTTGGGATGTGGAATTATGAAGGGAGGTGGAGTCCTGTAAGAGTCCAAGATCACTAGGACTCTTCACCCCACCTCCTTACATGCCTATAAAGGGGGCTTTTGTTGTTTATTTTGTGTGTGTAAGATGTTAGAAGAGAGGTCTTCATGTGAGGGAAGTTTGGGCATAGTTCATGATGTGAAAAATAGAGAGGAGGGTCCTCTCTCTTGGGGTGTGCTCAAAAAATCTGAATTCCAAGTTTTTGGTTCTAAGAGTTTGGAAAGAGAAAATAAATTAAAAAAAAATTATTTTCTTCTTTATCTTTCTTTCACCTCCTCATATCCTCTAGAAGTTCATCTTTAATCTCTAAAAATATTTTAGAGATTTGAAGAAAGGATCTAGATCGATCAAGAAGAAGATCTTTGCGTGAGCTAGCACTCCTGAGAAAATCGATCAGATCAAGACTTTGAGTGGATTTTTTGTAAAGGACGGATGCATGTGTGGCTGTGAGCAACTAGCAAAGATCCTCTCTACTATATCTCTCAATAGTGGTGATCATCAATCCACACTCAGGTATCGAGTTTTGAACTCAGATTAGAAGTAGATTTGATCTACTGCTCACATGCATGCATGCTAATTTTATCTTTAGTATCTTTCAGATTTTATATGCAACATATCATGTTATAGATCTTAGAGTAGGTTGATTTGATAATTAGATCATATGCATGTTAGATTAATTTGATTAATCTAGTTATCTTTTACTATAATTTTTTTGAAAAAAATTTAAAATACATGCATGAATCGCCTATGCATTCCAACAAAATTGCCGCTCAATATGCTTTAATTTTTGATGAGACCTCAGCTCCTTAGCTATGGCTATGGCACCATTGTTGTTGTAGTAGAGTGGGACAGTATCTAATGACATCACACCTAACTCTGCAATAAATTTTTTGAACCAAAATACCTCCTTCGCAGCTTCTGATGCGGTGATGTATTCTGCTTCCATGGTGGAGTCTACAGTCACAGTTTGCTTGAAACTCTTTCAGCTGACAATGCCATCATTACACAAGAAGATACTTACTGATGTCAACTTTCGATCATCAATATTAAACATAAAGTCTGAATCAGTATACCCTTACACTTTAAGTTCTCCATTCCCAAAAATCAATAACATATCCTTAGTCTTTCTCAAGTACTTAAGGATGCATTTCATAGAAGTCCAATACTCTTCACCTGGATTCAACTGATATCTGCTTGTGACACTCACAGCATGGGCGATATCAGGTCGCATATAAAGTATAGCATACATGAGGCTCTCTATAGCTGAAGCGTAAGGGATCTTTCTCATACATTCAATCTCTTCCGATGTGTTGGGGTATATTTTCTTGAAGAGATGAATGCCATGCCTGAAGGGTATCAGACCCCTCTTGAAGTTCTCCATACTAAATCTCTTCAGTACCTTCTTAATGTACATCTTTTATGACAATCCTAACATCCTCCTAGATCTATCTTTATAGACTTTAATTCTCAAAGTGAAGGATGCCTCTCCTAGGTCTTTCATGAAATACTTTTTAGATAACCAAACTTTGACCATGATTAACATGGGAATATCATTTCCAATCAGGAGGATGTCATCCATATACAATACGAGTAACACAACAATGCTCCCACTAATCTTTTTGAAGACATATCTTCTTCCTCATTCTTGATGAAACTAAATGATTTATTTACATCATTGAAATGAGCATTCCAACTCCGAGATGTTTGCTTGAGTCAATAAATAGATCTTTACAGTCTGCAAATTTTATGATCACTATCACTAAAAATGAAATCAATTAACTATTCCATATACATAACTTTCTCAAGATATCCATTTAAGAACATCATTTTCATATCTATTTGCCATATTTCATAATTAAAATATGCTGCAATGGCAAGCAGTATGCGGATGGACTTAAGTATGGCTATAGGCGAGAAGGTATGATGATAGTCAATGCCTTCGTGCTAACTATACCCTTTCACCATGAGCCAGCTTTAAAGGTCTCTACTTTTCCATCGTACCTATCTTTCTCTTGAAGATCCATTTATACCTAATAGGTATAATACCTTCAAATGGATATACCAAGGTCCAGACTTAGTTTGAGTACATCAAGTCAATTTCTGACTTTATTGCCTCTAACTATTTCTCAGAGTCGATATCTGATGTCACCTCATTATAGGTCTTGGGGTCATCTCCATGTACCCCATTTTCTATGAGAAATATTTTCTCTATATCTTCTAAGATAATACCTAAGTACCTCTCAGGAGGATAGAAAACCCTATTAGACTTACGAGATAAAGGAGGAAGTGTGTGGATCACCTCCAATTGAATAGGTTCATCAGGTTCCAAGGCTCGCTACTCTTCAGAGACTTTCTCCTCGAGCCTAATCTATCTTCTCATATATCCATCTTGAATAAACTATTTTTCAAAAAAGACTGCATGTCGACTCACAATCATATTGTTGTCTTTCGAAAGATAGAAATAATATCCTAAAGACTCCTTAGGATATTCAATAAAATGAGCTCTAAGGGACCTAGTGTCTAACTTGTCTATCTGTAGTCGTTTGATATGGGTTGGACAACCCCAGATCTTGAGATGAATCAGACTCAATTTCTTATCATGTCATATCTCATATGGTGTGGTAGGAATAATTTTAGATGAAACCCTATTCAGTATATAGATGATAGTCAAAAGGCTATGTCCCCAAAGAAAAATAGGAAGATCTATGAAGCTCATCATGGATCAGACCATATCTAATAAGGTCCAATTTCTCCATTCTGAAATCCCATTGAGTTGAGGCATTTCAAGTGGAGTCCATTATAAGACTACGCCATGTTTCTTGAGATAATTCAAATTTTTTTAATAAGATATTCACCTCCTCGATCTGATCGAAGAATCTTAAGGAGCTTTTTGGTTTGTTTCTTCACTTCATGTCTGAATTCTTTGAACTTTTCAAAGACCTTAGACTTATGATGCATAAGGTATGCATATCCATACCATAAAAAATTATCGATAAAAATAATAAAGTAAAGAAAACCTCTTCTAGCCGGCACATCGAAATGCACTAGAGCAAGTATCTCTGTGGTCCTTTCCCCATGTCCTACAAAGGGCAGCTCGATCATTTTTTTTTGAAGGTATGATTTATAGATTGAATATGATTCAAAAGTCAATGAATCCAACAGTCCTGTTTTCTCTAATCTATTAATTTTGTCTTCTCCAATGTGATCTAGCCTTAGGTGCCATAAATACTTTTAATTTATATTATCTTTAGGATGTTTAGAACCTACGGCATTCATATTTTGCTCGACATAATTTACAAACCATCTACATGTAACTAAAAGAGACCATTAATACGAAAATCATTTTTAATTTTATTATTTTCAAAATAAATATTATAGTGATCCTTAAAGAAACTAATTACATAATCTTCTTACGTTAAGCAAGAGATGAAAGTTAGATTCCTGCTCGCAGTAGGTACAATATTACAATCTCTTAATAATAAAATATTCTTCAATGGTAGTCATAGAGGATACGTATCCATGGCTATAGCAATATTTTTTGCTTTATTTTCAATGTTTAGGATCATTTCACCATCCCTCAGCCTCCTGCTATCCTCATGACTCTGCAAGAAAGTACACAAATGAGTACTAGATCCAGAGTCAAGCACCCAACTGGAACAAAAAAAATCATTAGGTTTATTTCTATGATGAGCATACCTTCAGAAGGTCCTCCTTCTCTCTTATTCTTCAGGGTCATCAGGTATGCTGGGTAGTTTTGCTTCCAGTGACCGTCAGTGTTACGGTGGAAATATTTTTCTTTCTCGATGGCTTTCTTTTTCGAAACTGCCTTCTTCTCCTTCTTCTTGCCCTTCACTTTCTGTTTCTTCATGGACTTTTTCTTCTTCCTAGTAGACTTTTTTCTGAAAGAAGTTTGCTTCATAGCAAGTACAGAGCTCTTTAAACTCTTCAAGGTTCCCTCAGTTGTGACCAGCATATTCATCAACTCGACCACAGTGCACTGGATCATATTCATATGGAAGTTTACAATAAACTATCCATATGAATTAGTCAAGGACTACAGAATGGGGTCAATTTGCAAGTCCTTATCCATGGATATCTCGAGCTTCTGAAGCTCCTCAGGATCCTTGATCATTATCAAATAATGATTGTGGACCAACTGTCCATCATGCATCTTCGTTTTGATGAGTCTCTTGGATACTTCATAGTGAGCTGCACAGTTCTACTTGCCATACAACTCTTGCAGGTGAGCCAGTATTTGCCTGGTAGATCTCATGTCCTCGTGTTGGCATTGCAATTTGTCAGACATTAACACCAATATGTAGCACCTAACCTTGTTGTTGTTATCCTTGTTAAGGTTTTGGTTAAGGACATAGGCCAATTTCTCAGAACTCAAAATAATTTTCAAGTTCTAGAGCCAATCTTTAAAATTCAATCCAATCAACCTATTGGTCTCAAAGATTCTTGCTAGGAGATTAGAAACAGACATTGTTCCTGTAGAGAGTCAAAATTTTTAATTAGATTTTATAATTGACTTAATCAATTTATTTTAAAAATTTTATTTTAATAACAAATTTGGGTTCCTACTATTTTTCGAATCCCCACACTCCCTGGGTAGAGAAATGAAAACCTCCGTGATCAAAAATTTCTAGTGAGTACTGTGGTCTCACTGATTGGCTCACCACCTCATCTAACAGTTATTGGTGATAGGTCAGCAATGAGTGGACAACTCTTATCCAATATTTCTCCAAACATATTGTAGCCATCTCTGATCTCTAATTTGTGAAGCCTCTCCATGTTCGGAATATTGGTCCACTCCTCAGTTAAGTCAGACCCATCATTTGCATGAAATGGAGCCATCATTGGGACTCTCATTGTATCTAAAATATTGAGCCCAATCCCATCTCCATCCCACAACATCTCATGCATAATAGCATAGTTGCATCTTCTCAGTGCAATTGAACCATTGTGTCAGCCAAGTCAATCCCGGGAAGGACCCGCACAACTACAATGGTGGATGACTGCTAGACTTAATATTTTATTAGAAAGATTTGATTTAGGTCTCTTCTTTATTATTCATAACGGTTATGACTAACCTAGTGGCATGGGATAGCTCAAGTTAAAAAGTAACCTAATACAAAACATAATCTTCCAAAATAGCTAGATAAGTTAAGATGTGAAGGATCCCCTATTGCTTTTCTTAGACACTAACGAATTAGTCAGATTAGATAACAGAACCAATTAATGAATCACCATCTATGAACTTATTTTAAACACTAAATTGGTTGATTAGAATCGATCATGTAGCTTATTAACCCAAGCTCGAACCACTGAGCTGAATTAGGTCTTAAGTTGATTGATAACATATCGCTGTTAATCGATTTGACCAAACTACAACTACTTAGATTGGTCATGAGCACATTTGATCCCATCCTAACCAATATTTGATTTGGTTTGATCAACCCTCAAACGAGACCTAATTGAGCTACCCACACCCTGAACCCATGTGTTTTGAAATTGTTTTAGATCTTCAATTCTCAAGTTTTAGATCTGTTTAATTTCATATCTTAATTTCTAATTAAGTCCATGGGCCCTAATTAGATATCCAAATAATTTAGACTTAATTAAATCTCATATAAAATTTTAAAATTTTTTGCTGACCCTTGAGTCGACTCACCTTGGACTCGAGTCGACTCATCACAGCAAGTCAGCTTGAGTCTAAACTGAGCAGGCTTCCTGTGACGAACAGAGAACCCATTTGCCATAGTTTGCTAAATCGAGTTTGGCTTATCTACAAATCGAGCTGACTCCACAGTTTCTCGAGTCGACTCCAATGAAAAAGAGTTGACTCACCAGGGACTCAAGTCGACTCGAAGAAGAATCGAGTCAACTCGACGAGCGTACCAGTAATGAGTTTCATAATTCTAATGATCCATGCATAATAAAAAATTCTAATTTAAAAATTAAAATAATTTAAAAATCTAAACAACTAAATTATGCATCAAAATCTAGGATTTTTGAATCTAAAATTTTATAAAAAATTAAAATTTTTTTTTCGCTATTCTTCTTCATGGGATGTAATCACATGGCATCCCTACACATTATAAGAGAATCCTTTGATTGGATAAGAGAGGGATTTTAATCCCTACTTCCTCTTACGACCAGATGGTCTGGTGATAAATCCAATTTGAATACTTGGCATCTCAAACGATCTATTGAGAATTATATCCTAAAATCTATCATGTGATGATTGAGTTCATCCTTATATATGAATTATTGATTATTAAATAAAAATTATTTTAATATTTTTTATCATAAAGTAATATCTTTCTTAAACTCTTGTGTTGTGATGAAGTCCTTAAAACTATGCTAATATGCGATAAAAAGAGGATTTATCATATAGTTGTTAAACATATTCGTGATCAAATAATACGTTATTATAGGATGATGACGTTTATCGAGTGGAGGTTGTTGTGTGCCATATAGGTTGGTTGTCCTCTTAACCAAAGAGTGTAGTGACACTGGTATGGCATACAGGTGAGATGTAAGGGTACATCATTACTGAATAAGTGACTCATCTGCTGAGCATTCTACTACTAAGCGCTACTCATGAAACACATGGATATAAGTATCCTTCAGATCTGAGATCACTATAGTGACTTACAAGCAACTCGCTATGCTTTGATGCTGAATTATCTGAATTTCTAATGCAGTGACGGAAAGCTATTGGGTACAGTCAAATACTTACAAAATCTGTGTATGGATCAAGATAGAATTGACCCCTCCAAATTATTAGAGCTGATGTATCGTTGTAATTTAATTTAGCAAAATCTTGGTCAGGATAATTTATGAGATAGATTTGAAAGGTTAAAATACAATATGGATAAAGTAATCTTAATTGATAGTGAACCTGAGACCATCCTAGAGCATTCAGGATCAAAAAGATGAATTATGTGATAACCATGTGTATGGATTCTAAAATATTCTTTCGTAATAATTTGACCTATCTGGATGTCGAAAATCACTACTAGATGGTATCTCGATTAGTGCAAGAATTGATTCCTATGCTACCGGCTTAGTATTTGAACCTATGGAGTCACGCACACAAGTTAGATAAAGTAGAAAGAAATTAACCTATATTTATATATCTAATTTAGAAGTACTTGACTTGATTGAACATATAAGCTAGCTTGATTGAGAATTAAGTTATGGGTCAAATGAGATTGAAGAGTTGACTATATTTAGCTAGCACTACACATGAGGTTCAGGTTCAATTTTGAAAATAAATAATTTCTGATCTATGATCCGTGAAGTATATGAAAGATTAAATTTAAGTATTAATTAATTTTAAATTAGATCTAAATTAATTAGTCTTAAATTAGATTCAAAATCTAAGTTTGACTTGATACAAAAGTCTTAAAGAGTTTAGGATTGACAGTCTTTCGAAATTATTTCGAACCAGCTTCAAATTGGATTTGAATTGGATCTGTTTTGGATGAGATATGAGTATTTCTACTTGCACTGAGAATACCCTCCCATGTGGGCCGACCAACACCTAATATGGATCTAGTTTGGGGCATCCCATGTGGGTGAGAGAGTGGGTGCAAGTTGAATTTCATATATGATGGCAATTCTATCTCATGTAGGAATCCTTCTTTCATGAGTATTGGATCAATTCAAATTAGATTTGAGTTAAGAATCCTACTCTCATTGGGTCATGAGAATCATCTATAAATAGAGAGAAACTCTACCTATGGATGCATAGCAAATAAATCAGATTGAGAGAAGAGAGAAAGAGAGAGAGGTGTGTGAAGAGAGAGATCCTTAATCTTCTCCTATATCTCTCCCTTTGTTGTCGCCTCCTTTTCTTGGGTGTGGATCTTTCTTGGGCATCCCATCTACTGGTGTGAGGTGTCACGCTAGCACATCTCCTCTCTCATTTGGTTGGCTTGCGAAGGCAATTGGATTGGAGTTCATCCTGCTTTTCTATGGCATCTGGTGTGCATGCGAAGAAGAGGATCTACATATCCAAATCTCTGTGAAGATTTAATCTAGATAAATTGAGATTTGATCTTTAGTTCTATTGCTAATTAGGTAAAAATTTGATCCTTAATCATGTAGATAAATAAAAAAAAATTTAGATGCAACCTGGGCGATCAGAGGAGAAATAGTTTCTTTCCCTTCAGTTGGTATCAAAGCAGGTCTAAAATATATGTATGTATAACAAAATTTTTTGAGAATAATTACAAAAGATAAGTTTGGTAGATTTGATCAAGTGGTTTTTAATTGGGAGCTATTCTCCTAGATGCGTCTACGGTGAGTTAAGGGCATATCCCTCCCACTGATCTCACTTATTTGGCCAACATGGTAGATTATGTTTTGGTTAGGTCACTAGTCGATTCGTGCAGATCCATGCCATTAAGGTGAATCAATGTGATTGATTTAGGTATCTTTAGACCAGTTTATGTCTAATCCTTTATATGACTTGGTGAAGTCAGTGGGAGCATTTGCAGCTTGCAGGTCAATTTCTTCTCTTATTCTCAGATCAATGAAATTAAATTCTTTAAATTATTATATCCATAAAGTGATAAAGTTATGAGATATCTTGATCATTGCCTCCCATTAAAGTGCATGATAATGAGTTCAATATTCTAAATAGGCATTGGATGCGCCACACACCAGGTGTCTATTGCATATTGAAATTATCATTCATCATATAACCATCATGATGTACCTTCAGATCAATACTTAGATTGGCTAAGCCACACTTAGGTTTGGACATTCATTTGTTGGATGCATTTGGTGTGCCATGTTAATGGTTGGATCTAACCAAGATTTTCAGTGGAGGCACCACACGCTTGCTGAAGAGATACTTAGAGCAAACTCATTGCTAGAAGTTGTTTGAAGAAATAATTGGTTATGAACCTATCCATAGATGCACTAAGATTGGCCGAGCCACACTCAGATCCGAATGCAATCTGTGTGGATTCTAGTATCCGCTAAGAAATTAGTGTAATTCCTCGAGTTGGAGGTAGAGACTATCAATTCATAAAAATAGTGGGAGAACCTTTAGACTAAAGTCTATATCTTCAGAATTAAAAATAATTCATATACTAATAGGCTAATATTTTTTTTTTAGTTATGGCCAACACACTATCCCTCCGTATGCTGTTGGATAGCGACAGGCTCATCGGACCCAACTTCGATAGTTGGTATCAAAAGTTGAAGATCGTCTTGGAACACGAGAGGATTTTGTACATCCTTACAGATCAGGCACCTAACAAATCTGTAGTCAATGCTCCTCGTGTCGCGAGAGACACTTACATGAAGTGGCTCAATGACCGCACGATCGTGTGTTGCGTGATGAGGGTAGCCATAAATGATGAACTTAGTCGTAAGTTCGAGGATGCACAGCTAGAGGAGATCATTCAAATATTGAATGAGTCTTTCAACACCCCTGAGGATGCGAAGAGATACATAACCTCCTGCACAGTGTTCAATGCCCATTTGCAAGAGGGGACTTCAGTCACCGATCATGTATTGTACATGATTGAGCAGATTGAATGCCTTAGCAAACTTGGCTTTCCATTATATAAACAGGTAGGCAAGGATGCTATCCTCAATTCGCTACTGAAATCCTACCTACTCTTTCTCAGTCATTACAGAATGACGAAGCCTATAGTAAACTACCATGGTTTGCTAGGATTACTGTAAACTTTTGAGAAGGATCACCAGCTCCAGAAGGAGCCAGTGAATTTAGTGAGAGGTTCATCTGCAGGGCATCGATCCTCTAGGAGAGGAAAGAAAAAAAAGTACAGAAATCTCATGCCGCCAATCCCAAGTAGAGCAAACCATCAAAAATTGACAAGAGCTAGGCAGAGTGCTTCTTCTGTAAGAAGCTGGGTCATTGAAAAAGGAATTGTCCTCCTTATATAGCCACCCTTGACCCAAACTGGCCTTAAAATAAGGGAAAGAAGCAAGTGGTTGCTTCACAAGGTACTTATATGATAACTCTTCATAATTTCTCTATTTGCGATACCACTACTTGAGTATTAGATACCAGAAGTCTTATTAATATATGCAGTTCATTGCAGAGACTGTAGGTAAGTAGAAAGTTTCGAGAGGGTGAGTGATTCCTTAACATTGGAGATGGAAGTCTTGTTTTAGTTCTGGCCTTGGAAACTTTGCAGCTTATCTTCAAGTCCAGTAGTGTAATGTTAAATGATTGTCATTATTGTTCCTTTTTTTTTATGAATGTCATCTCTGTAGGCCTTTTGGCCAAACTTGGTTATAAGTTTATAATAAAAGATGATTTTTGTGATATCATTAAGAATGATACTACAATTATGCATGGATAATTGAAACATGACATATACATAATATCACGACCTGTTAGTGTAATATACACACTTAGTAAACATCCTAAATTAGATAATGTCAGTGAATCCTACTTTTGGCATTGTAGGCTTGATTATGTGAACAAGAATAGGATTGACAGATTGATCAAGAAACATATCCTTGAGATAGATGATTGTGAATCATTGTCTACCTGTGAGTCCTGTCTACTTGATAAGATGACTCAGTCACCTTTTAAAAAAAATATGAAAGAACTAGCAATATTCTAGGTCTAATACATACTGATGTATGCGGACCTATGAACAAAAGTGCCAGAGGAGGATACTACTACTTCATTACATTTACAGACGATCTATCGAGGTATGGGTATGTCTATCTTGTGAAGCATAAGTCAGAATCATTTGAAATGTTCAAATGATTCCTTACTGAAGTAGAGAAACAAACTAAAAGGAGTATTAAGATCCTTCGATCAGATCGAAGAGGTGAATACCTCATCAGTGAGTTTCTGACATATCTAAAAGAGAATGGGATTCTCTCACAGTGGATCCCTCTTGGAACACCACAGCATAATGGTGTGTCCAAGAAGAGGAATCAAACTTTGTTAGAGATGGTCCTATCAATGATGGACTTTACGAGTCTGCCAATCTTCTTTCGAGAATATGCTCTAGAAACTGCCTGCTACATTTTAAATAAGGTGCCCAGCAAGTCTGTCGATAAAACTTCATATGAGATATGAACTGGACATAAGCCAGTACTCTCCACCTTTGGGTCTGGAGGTGTCCAGCTTATGTCAAGCATTTAAAGACAGATAAGCTTGAACTGAAGTCTGATAAATGCTTGTTCATAGGATATCCAAAGAAAATTAAAGGATACTACTTCTATCTCGCTATAGAGCAAAAGGTGTTTGTCAGCAGTTGGACAGTCTTTTTGAAAAAAGAGTTCCTTGGTGAAATAGCTAATGCCTGTAAAATTGAACTTGATGAAGTTCATGAGGTGGGAGGACTGATACATACAGAATTAGATTTGATTGGTGAATCAAATTCAGAGTCAGTAGAGGTGTCATTAAGGAGATCTGATAGAGTACCGCATCAGCCGGATAGATACTATAATTTTTTGATCCGAGATGGTGATCTCATCGAACTTGATGAGAACGATGAGGATCCGATCACCTATATGGAGGCCATGCAAAGGCCTGACTCTCAGAAATGGCTTGAGGCCATGAAGTCCGAGATGGAGTTCATGAAGATCAATGGTGTATGTGTGGAGAAATTTAGTGCAGGGGTAAAATGATAATTTTAAAAAATTTTTAAAATCATTATTTTACAGCAAAAATTATTAATTAATCTAATTAATTAATAAGAATTTATCATATACTAGGATCTAAATATGATATATAGCATGCATGCATTTAAATTTGAAATTTGAATTTGAACAGTAAATACTTTACTGTAATGCGTTCAAAACACAATACCTTTGTATGGGTAGTAGATCACCATAATCTGATCACCGTCGAGAGAGTCTGATCATCATGATGCAGCCACACAGTGTGTCTGGCCTCTGCGGATCGTCCACATGACGCTTCCAGTCTGATCGACTCCTCACGAGTGCTAGCTCATTGTAGAGCCCTTTCGACGGTCGATGCTAATCGAACTCCTTCGATCGATGTTTTCCGATTCTTTGGATGCTTTGAATCATCAGCAGATGTGCTTGAGAGGATGTTGAAGATCTTCCTAAAATTTGGTGGGCTCACGACACTCGTAGCTCACCTTCTCACTTCCCGAATTCCAGGCTGAAACCCTAAAGAACTCACTGAAACCCTGCGCACACTTTTTCTTTCTTTTCTTTCTTTTTCTCTTGGAAGGATATAGACCTTCACCTTGCACACAAGGATTCCTCACACCCAAATTTTCTCTCAAAAATTTTCTTGCACATGCCCCACTCTTCTCCTCCTTTTAAAACAACAACAAACGTCTTATCCACGTGAGAGGATAAAGATGAGTAATTGCACATTTGAATTCAAATCAAATTTTGAATTCAAATGGAAACCAATTTATCCCTATCCACTAAGGGCATGAGAAGAGGAGGGCGTGGCTTAATTTGTGCATGAGTGATTTCATGAGAAATATTTTTTCGTGAAATAAATGGGGCATTAAAGAAAATAAGGTCAAGGCGCTAAGATTTGTTGCTCATTCAAATTCAAACTTTGTTTTGAATTTGAATGGCCAACCAATCATCCTTATCTACTCATTTGGTGCATTAAAATAGGGCATGAGGAGGGCTTTTCATGAGAAAAAATTCATGAGAACTTCCTTCTTGTGAATTCAAATGGGCGCACTGGAAGTGAGGTGGCGCAGGGAGAATGGGTCAAGGTGGTTTCATTATTTAAACCAACCTAATTGAACCAAATAAGTTAGGCCCAATTAGACTAATTTAAACCCAACTTAATTAGGCTTAATTAGACTCAATAAAATCCTAATCAAATTAGGAATTGATTAAGCCCAACCCCTGATCATATTAGGGACCAAACCATCTCGATGATTAGGTCAACTCTTAACCTAATCAGGTCAAACCCAACTGAATCCAATTCAATTGGACTTGATTCAAAAATAATTACTCAATCAAATTAAGTTAATTAGCGATCAAATCACTAATTAAACCTCTCATAAATATTGAGTCCAAATTCGATGGGTAATCGGGCATCAGAATTCATCAATATGTAACCCTGATTGAAGAGTCCTAAACCTGTGGGACTCTTGACCCCGGTACCCAAAATATATGGAATTCATGATCAGAGAATTCTGATTCTCGATCATAGAATCTCAGACATGAAGGACTCTTCACTAGCTATCAGATCAGATAGGAATCTCTAATGTGTGTGACCCCACATGTTCGAACCTAAGCGGTAGCACAGGAACCAATTCCTGTACTAATCGAAGTGACCATCTAGCAATGGTACCCGATGTCCGAATAGGTTGAATAGTCGCAATCGCAACACTCAGAACCTATGTGAATATGGTTACTGTATAATTCATCCTTTTGACCCCTGTGTTTAGGATGACTCAGGGTTAAACTGTCAACCCTGATCAGATCATCCGAATCGTGCTCAACTCAAACAGTCTTGTGACTCCTCACTAGGACTACCTTGGCCAAGATTTTGCTAAATTGAAATATGACTGTACACAGCTCCTAAATTAGAGTGGTCAATCCCATCTTGACACACGCATCGACAAGTCAAGTACTTGACTACACCCAGCAGCCTTCCGTCACTGAATTAAAAATTCAGATAGTCTAGTGACTAAGTGTAGTGAGTTGCTTGCAAGTCACCGTGGCGGTCTCAGGTCGGAAGGACATTTATATCCATATTCCATCGGAGCAAATCTTGACAGTAGAAATAGCTTCAGAGTCGGTCACATTTAGTGCAGATGTACCCTTACATCTCACCTGTATGCCATACCAGTGTCTACACACTCTTTGGTTAAGAGGACAACCATCCTATATGGCACACAATGACCTATGTTTGATAAACGTTGTCATCTTTGGTAACAATGTATCATTTGGTTGCGAACAGATTTAGGGACTAAACGATAAATCTTCCTTTGTCGAGTCTAAATAGTCCTAAGGACTTCACTACAACATAGGAGTTCATTAGAAGATGAAACATTTTATGATAAAAAATATAAAAATAATTTTATTAATTCATAATTCATGTACAAATACAAAAAATGAGCACAACCATCAACAGGCTGACGATTGGCTTTGGGACACTATTCCCAACAATCTCCCACTTGGCCTAAAGCCAATCGGTGCAGTATCTAATACCCATCTTCGACTTATAGTTGTCGAACTCCTTCACCGTAATGGCTTTAGTGAATGGGTCGGTCAGGTTCTCTTTTCCGTCGATCTTCTGAAGGTCGACGTCACCTCGATCCATAATTTTTCGGATGAGATAGTAGCAGTGCAAAATATGCTTCGTCCGCTGGTGTGCCTTCGGTTCCTTCACCTGAGCAATGGCTCCAGAGCTGTCATAGTAGAGCAGAACTGGACCAACAAGGGAGGGTGCTACTCCGAGCTCGGTGATGAATTTTCTCAGC
Source organism: Elaeis guineensis (assembly GCF_000442705.2). Lineage (NCBI taxonomy): Eukaryota > Viridiplantae > Streptophyta > Magnoliopsida > Arecales > Arecaceae > Elaeis > Elaeis guineensis. The sequence continues at coordinate 4,896,547 of NC_026006.2, forward strand.
CACACCGCTTCTTTGGCAGCATCTGATGCAGCGACATACTCCACCTCACAAACTGAATCAGCCACTGTGTGCTGCTTGGAACTCTTCCAGCAGATAGCCCCATCATAAAGGGTAAAAATAAATCCCGACACACTTTTGCTGTCATCATGATCAGACTGAAAACTAGAGTCTGTAAACCCTAAAAGTCTCAAGTCCGATTCACCATAAACAAGCCACTGGTCCTTAGTATTTCTTAAATACTTCATGATGGTTTTAACAACCTTCCAATGATTCTCTCTTGGATCAGATTGGTATCTACTCATTACCCCTAGTGAGTATGCCACATCTGGTCATGTACATATCATGGCGTACATGATAGATCCCACTGCCGAAGCATATGGAATTCTATCCATACGTTCTCTCTCTTGAGGTGTTGTCGGACAATCCCTTTTCGAGAGAGAAATTTCATGGCCTATCGGTAGATAACCTTTCTTGGAATTCTCCATGCTGAACCTTTTTAGCATAGTATCAATGTACGTGGACTGAGATAAGCCAAGCAGCCTTTTAGATCTATCCCTATAGATCCTCATCCCTAGGATGTAGGAAGCTTCTCTCAGATCCTTCATGGAGAATTGTGACGACAGCCAAATCTTTATTCCCTGTAATGCAGGGACGTCATTTTCGATTAAGAGAATGTCATCCACATACAATACAAGAAATACTACTACTGGACCATTAGCCCACTTATAAATGCAAGGCTCTTCTCCATTCTTAACGAAGCCATACGTCTTGATCGTCCTATCAAAATGTATGTTCCAACTCCAGGATGCCTGCTTAAGTCCATAAATGGACCTCTGTAGCCTGCACACCTTAGACTCATCTGTGGATGTGAATCCTTCAGGTTGTATCATATACACCTCTTCGTCCAGCTCTCCGTTTAGGAAGGTTGTCTTCACATCCATCTATCAGATTTTATAATCCAGATTGGCAGCTATCGCAAGCATAATCCGAATGGATTTGAGCATTGCCACAGGAGAAAATGTCTCATCATAGTCTATACCATAATGTTGACGATATCCCTTGACAACCAGACGGGCTTTATAGGTTTCCACCTTTCCGTCTGTGCCCCTCTTCCTCTTGAAGACCCACTTACACCCTATGGGTTTTACTCCTTCAGGTGGGTCAACCAATGTCCACACATCGTTGACCTTCATGGACTCCATTTCGGATTTCATAGCCTCTAGCCATTTCTCAGAGTCGGGTCTCTGCATTGCATCCATGTAGGTGATCAGATCCTCATCATTTTCATCAAGTTTGATAGAATCATCGTCCCAGATCAAGAAACTATAGTATCTGTCCGGTTGATGTGGTACTCTACCAGATCGCCTTAAGGGTGCTTGAACAAAGGGCTCCGGATCTGATCTAATCAAATCCGGTTCAAGTTCAGCAACTTGCATCGAATTTTCCACCTGCCGAATTTCATCAAGTTCGACCTTAGAGGTAACAGTCCCTTCACCAAGGAATTCTCTTTCCAAAAAGATTGCCTTAAGGCTGACAAACACTTTTTGCTCATCAGCTAGGTAGAAGTAATACCCTTTGGTCTCTTTTGGGTACCCTATAAAATTATACTTGTCAGACCTAGGTCCAAACTTGTCCGTAATTAAACGTTTAACATAAGTCGGACACCCCCCAACCCTAAGGTGCGAGAATACTGGCATACATCCTATCCATATCTCATATGGCGTTTTGGTTACAGACTTACTCAGAACCCTATTTAGAAGGTAACAAGCCGATTCGAGCGCATATCCCCAAAGGGAGATCGGCAGACCAGCAAACCCCATCATGGATCGAATCATGTCCAAGAAGATCCGATTCTTCCTTTCAGACACACCATTATGCTATGGTATTTCAGGAGGTGTCCACTGAGAGAGAATCCCATTCTCCCCAAGATATGTCAGAAAATCATTGGAAAGGTATTTACCTCCTCGATCAGATTGAAGAGTTTTAATACACTTTTCAGTTTATTTTTCTACCTCATTTCAGAATAGTTTGAACATTTCAAATGACTCTGACTAATGCTTCATTAAATAGACATACCCATACCTCGATAGGTCATCTGTGAAGGTTATGAAGTAGAAATTGTAGGAACCAGATCTAGGGTTTCAAGGTTAGATCTTGAAACTTTTTCAAGATCATACAGCAGAAGACTAAAATAAATCAAAATTTATTTTCTAAAATCAGAGAATCCCTAGATCTAAGATCCTATTACATGATTATTACATAGCATTAAATCAAAAATTAAAATATATAAATATAACATGAACTACATGTTGATCAAATCAACATATTTTTATACCACATCTAATGTATGTATTAAACAATAGATCAGATCTATTACCTTGTGATTTAGACGCTCTAACCTCACTGATCTGGGCTTAAAAATGATGTTGCAAGCCGCACACGCGTCCGACCTCTAGGAGTCGTCCACACGAGCCAACGAATCTCGATCAGAAGTCCTGCTTCAAGAAATCAGCACAGTATACTAGTACTGCGCTGATCCTTCTTTGATGGTTGATCAGGTGCCTCCTTCTTCTTGATTTGGACTCTTCCAAAGATGAAAAGTAGAAAGAGGAGTTTCAGATCTGAGACACTCTCAGGAAACTCAAGATGGAGGGAGGAAAGATATGAAAACAAAAACCCTAGAAGAAGACCCTCTTCTTCTTCACGTTTTTCTCTCTAGACACCCAAACTTGTGTCTTTTATATCTCCACGACCCAAAGGTATTTCTCTCTGATTTCTGGATGGCACAAAGGTCTCTCAAATATCTGACTTCTACTAAAATTTTATAAAGAAACTCGTCTTATATAAAGAGATATGATAGAGTCCTTGTCTAGGTCAAACACCTAGTCAAGGCTTATCCAAACATGGCAATTTAAGGGACGCCCAACTCTTGAGCACCTCCTTCATATTTTTGTGCATGGATTACTAAAAAAAGGTGCACAATGTATACCCTAAAAGTCATAAAAATTTCAAAAAAAATTGGATAAATTTGATGCAAAATTGAAAGAGTTTTGGATTTCTAAAACTCTATCTCATAGAATTCGAAATCCAAACTTATTCCTTTTAGATTTGATCCAAACCACCTTCCATGTAAGAAAGAAGAGAAGAGACCTTTTGTGAACGTGGGAGAGATCTGGGAGAGGGCTTTTTTTGCACAAAATAAGTAGAGATTGACGTTGAATTAAGAGAGAGGGCATGGAGAAGGCTTTTGTGGCGCAAGGTGGAATCCTAGTCTTACTAGGATTCTGTCTTATGACTTGTTTTAATTTGGTTTTCCAAACTAAATCAAATCAAAATTAGATCAACCCAATTAAAATAGGTCTTAACCCAATTAATAACCTAATTTAATCAGATTAAATTAGATTTAAATCTGATTTAATTTTCTAATCAAATTAGAAATTAGATTGACCCAAGTCCTAGTTGAACTAGGACTAGTTTTTCCTTGCACTTGGCTTATCCAATAAACCAATTGGACTTGATCCAATCAAGCCCAAACCAAATCTAATTAAATCATATTTAATTAGACTTAATCTCAGCCCATTGGCTTAATCAAATTAAGCCAATTAGCAATCGAATTACTAATCGATCCTCCTGCAACACTTGCACTGGGTTAAATGTCAATCGTATTGATCATTTAACCCTAGAACGATTCTTAATCGTTGATCAACCATCTGATCGGATCATGAACTCTAATGTGTGTGATCTCATAGGTCCAAACCTAAGCCGGTAGCATAGAAACAAATTTCTATACCAATCGAAGTGACCATCTAGCAATGGTACCCGACGACCGGATAGGTCGAATGTATAGAACAACATCCTTAGAACCCATGCGGATATAGTTTTCATATAATTCATCCCCTTGACCAAAATGATCATAGGACACCCCAGAGCTCAACTGTCAACTCTGATCAGGTTGTCCACATTGTATTTCAAAATATCAAATCCATCTGATGGATTATCCTGGCCAAGATTTTGCTAAATTGAAATACAACGACTCATTCTTCTCCAACTCTTGGAGTGGTCAATCCCATCTCGATCACACTTTGACTTCGCAAGTACTTGACTGTGCCCAGAAGCCTTCCATCCCTGAATTAGAAATTCAGTTAGTCCAGTACCAAAGCACAGTGAGTTGCTTGCAAGTCACTGAGGCGATCTCAGGTCTAAGGGACACTTATACCTATATCCCATCAGAGACATTCTCGATAGCAGAATACTCTGGAGTTGGTCACGTTCAATGATGATGTACCCTTATATCTCACCTGTATGCCATACCAGTGTCTCCACACTCCTTGGTTAAGAGGACAACCAACCCATATGGCCTACAGCGACCTATGCTCGATAGAAGCTGTTGTCCTTATTAACAGCCTATCATTTGGTCGTGAACTGTTTTAAGGACTAATCGATAAATCTTCTCTTTATCGAATCTAAATAGTCCTAAGGACTTCATCATAACAACGGAGTTCATTAGAAGATGAAAGCTTATGATGAAAATGCCAAATATATTTTATTTATTAACAAATCAATTACAATACTTGATTGCTCAACCGTCAACAGCTTGACGATTGGCTTTTTGGGACACATTTCCCAACAACTCCCACTTATCCTAAAGCCACTCGGCACAGTATCTAATACCCATCTTCGACTTGTGGTTGTCGAACTCCTTTATTGCCAGAGCTTTAGTGAAGGGGTCGGCTAGGTTCTCCTTTCCGTCGATCTTCTGAAGGTCGACATCACCTCGATCCACGATCTCTCAGACCAGGTGGAAGCGGTGCAAGATGTGCTTCATCCGCTGATATGCTTTGGGTTCCTTCACCTGAGCTATGGCACCAGTGCTGTCGCAGTAGAGCAAGACTGGACCATTGAGGGAGGGTGCTACTCCGAGCTCGTTGATGAATTTCCTCAGCCACATAGCTTCCTTCGTGGCATCTGATGCTGCGATATACTCCGCTTCACAAATAGAGTCTGCCACAGTATGCTGCTTGAAACTCTTCCAGCAGATGGCTCCACCATTCAGAGTAAAGATATAACCCGACACACTCCTGCCGTCATCATGGTCAGATTAGAAGCTGGAGTCTGTGAACCCCACAAGTTTCAGATTTGACTCGCCATAAACCAACCATTGGTCCTTAGTATTTCTCAAATACTTAAGGATGGCTTTAACCACTTTCCAGTGATTTTCTCCAAGATCAGATTGGTATCTACTCACTACTCCTAGTGAGTATGCCACATCTGGTCTTGTACATATCATGGCATACATGATAGATCCCACAGCTGAAGCATATGGGACTCTACTCATACGCTCTCTCTCTTCAGGAGTTGTCAGACAATCCTTCTTAGAGAGAGAAATTCTTTGGCCTATCGGTAGATAGCCCTTCTTGGAATTCTCCATGCTGAACCTCTTCAGCACAGTGTCTATGTACATGGACTGGGATAACCCAAGCATCCTTTTAGATCTATCTCTATAGATCTTCATCCCTAGGATGTAGGATGCTTCACCCAAATCCTTCATGGAGAACTGTGATGACAACCAAACTTTTATTCCCTGTAGTGCGGGGATGTCATTCCCGATTAAGAGAATGTCATCCACGTACAAGACAAGGAATACCACAACTGGACCATTTGCCCATTTATAGACGCAGGGCTCTTCTCCATTCTTAATGAAGCCATACGTTTTGATCACCTTATCAAAATGCATGTTCTAACTCCGAGAAGCTTGCTTCAATCCATAAATGGATCTCTGAAGCTTGCACACCTTGGACTCATCTGTGGATGTAAACCCCTCAGGTTGTATCATATACACCTCTTCGATCAGCTCTCCATTCAGGAAAGCTGTCTTTACATCCATCTGTCAAATCTCATAATCTAGATGGGCAGCTATTGCAAGCATTATCCGAATAGATTTGAGCATTGCCACAGGGGAAAACGTCTCGTCATAGTCAATACCATAATGTTGACGATACCCCTTGGCTACCAGACGGGCTTTATAGGTCTCCACCTTTCCGTCTGCGCCCCTCTTCCTTTTGAAGACCCATTTACACCCAATGGGTTTAACCCCTTCAGGTGGGTCAACCAATGTCCATACATCGTTGACCTTCATAGACTCCATTTCAGATTTCATGGCTTCAAGCCATTTCTCGGAATCAGGTCTCTGCATTGCATCCATATAGGTGATCGGATCCTCATTATTCTCATCAAGTTTGATGGGATCACCATCCCGGACCAAGAAACCGTAGTATCTATCCGGTTGACACGGTACTCTACCAGATTGCCTTAATGGTGTAGGTACATTGGGCTCCGGATATGATCTAATCATATCAGACTCAGGTTCAGCTATTGGTGTCGGTCCTTCTACCTGTTGAACTTCATCAAGTTCAATCTTAGAGGCAACGGTTCCTTCACCAAGGAACTCTTTTTTTTTTTAAAAGATTGCCTTAAGGCTGACGAACACCTTTTGTTCATCAGCATGGTAGAAAAAATATCCTTTTATCTCTTTGGGGTACCCTATGAATGAGCATTTGTCAGACCTAGGTCCAAGTTTGTCTGTGACTAATCGTTTGACATAGGCCGGGCACCCCCAGACCCTAAGATGTGAAAGTGCTTACGTCCCGTCCATATCTCATATGGAGTCTTAATTACAGACTTACTTGGAACCCTATTTAACAGATAACAGGCCGATTTGAGTGCATATCCCCAGAAGGATATCGACAAGATAGCAAAACCCATCATGGATCGGACCATGTCTAACAGAGTCCGATTCCTCCTTTCAGACACACCATTATGCTGTGGTGTTCCTGGAGGAGTCCATTGGGAGAGAATCTCATTCTCTCCTAGATATGTGAGAAATTCACTAGAAAGGTATTCTCCTCCTCGATCAGATCGAAGAGTTTTAATACTCTTTCCAGTTTATTTTTCTACTTCACTTCGGAATCGTTTGAACATTTCAAATGAATCCGACTTATGTTTCATCAGATAGACATATACATATCGGGATAGGTCATCCGTGAAAGTTATGAAGTAGAAATATCCACCTCTAGCACTGGTGCTCATGGGCCCGCATACATCAGTATGTACAAGAGCTCAGTAGCTCTCTCTCATCTTTTCCAGTAAAAGGTGACTTGGACATTTTACCAAGAAGACAGGACTCACAGGTTGGAAGTGATTCACAATCACTGACTTCGAGGATTTCCTCTTGAGTCTACCTGTTTATTCTGTTCTTGTTTATATGACCTAGCCTACAGTGCCATAAGTAGATATCTGACACACTATCTAATCTAGGGTGCTTGCCAGTAGAATAGACTCTTATCAGGCTTGATCTTTTTGGTCTGGCTCTACACTGATGTCCTAGCCTGAACTTGCACCTTCTTCACTTTCTTCTTCTTGTTCTTCTTCCCTTTCTCAAAGGGTCGAGAACCAGAAGACGAACCTCCCACTAAGTTCACCGACTCCTTGAAGAGTTGGTGATCCTTCTCAAAGTTCTGAAGCAACCCCAGTAACCCGTGGTAGTTTACTTCAGACTTTGTCATTCTATAATGAGTGAGGAATGGGAGATAAGACTTGGGCAGCGAGTTCAGTATTGTATCTTTTCCAAGCTGCTCATGCAAGAGAAAATCGAGCTTGCTCAATCATTCCATCAGCTCGATCATGTACAATACATGATCAGTGATAGAGGCACCATCCCGTATTTTGGCATTGAAGATGGCACAACTAGTCTTGTGCCTCTCTATGTCATCGGGTGTGCCAAAGGTATCCTCCAACACTTGAAGCATGTCCTTTGGCTAAGCTGTCTCGAATCTGTGACTGAACTCGTCGCTCATAGCAGCTAGCATGATACAGCACACCGTGGTTCGGTCACTGAGCCACTTTTGGTAAGTGTCTCTGACTGTTCCACATGCATTGACAGCTGGCTCCTCAGGTGCAGGATCCATTATCACATATAGGATCCGTTCATGCTTCAGGACTATCTTCAACTTTCGGTACCAGCTACCGAAGTTGGGTCCCACCAACTTATCATTGTCCAACAATGATCGGAGCGATAGGAAAGTGGCCATATTTGCACAAAGGAGAACCATAACCTAATTAGTAATTGATTTATTAAACCTAAGGATTTGGACTTTAATCAAAAGGTTTCTCCCACTACTTTATTCGAATTGGTAGCCTCTACCTCCAATTCGAGGAATTACCCTAATTCCTTAGTGGGTACTAGAATCCACTTAGACTGCACACAAGCCCAACTTTGGTTGGCCAACCCATGTACATCTAAGGGTAGGTTCATAACCAATTATTTTTCTAAACAATTTCTAGTAATTTTAATTTTGCCCCAGAAACCTAATCAGTAGGCTTTGGCCTCCACTGTAAGGATCCAGTTAGGTCCAACCATTAACATGATCATACATGGTGTATCTAACCAACGAATGATTAAGCCCAATTTTGGTTGGCTCACCTAACCACCATTAGAGAGACACTTTCAAGTCGTCATATGATGAGTGATAATTCCATTAGTCAACAAGCACCAGGCCTTTGGGTCTGCAATGATTATTGAGTTAATGGACTCATTATCAAACACCTTAATGGGAGGCTATGACTAGTTATCTCCATAACTTTGTCATTTTAAGGACCTAATAATTTTAGAGGATTTAAATAATATAGAGGATGAGGTCAGATGAACCAGCTTATCATGATCCTCCCACTGGCTTCACCAAGTCAGCTTAAGGGAGACCATTAAAAGGGCTGGTCTAGGAGCACCTAAATCAGTCACACTGATTTACCTAGTTGACATGGGTCAGCTCGAATAGTCAAGTGATCCGATCAAAATATAATTTCACTAAGAGGCCAGGTAAGTTCGATCAGTGGGAGGGTCTGTCAAAGCTTGCCTTAGACACCATCAGAAATGGCCAGGTAAGCGGGCTCCCAATTAAAAACCACCGATCTGGTTTACCTTAGACACCAACTGGTTTAATTAGTTTTGATTAGATCAAACTAACAGTTCGTGCTAGACCGCTTAGCCAAGAATCAAGTCCATTTGGTTCTCGTTAAAGACATGGACTTGACCAACTACAACTATTGTAATTGATCTAGAGAATCCTTGACCTAATCTAAGACAACAATTGATTAGATTTAGTCAATTCTCTAATTAAGTCCATCTTTAATCTAACCATAGGTCTAACCCAATTAATGGACCTAATTTCCACTAACCCATTAACCCAATGTGTTATGATTTGTGTCTTAGGTTCTTCAATTCACAATCCTAGAACCAAATCAAACAACTTCTTAATTCTTAATTAAGTTTTGGGCTGAGGGTTGGGTTTGGCTTTTCAAAAAAAATAATTTTCATATTTGTAAAATAATTTTACAATATGATTCTACCAATCATATTGCATGTTTGATTCATAATTAAGATGCAAGTGAAATAAACATGAAACTACTTTAGATCTAATCTAAACAGGTTCATGTAATTGAAATAATTTCAACTTTAAATAATTTCTTTGCATAAAAATTATTAACAAAGAGATTTTATTTCAGATTTAAATATTTTTTAAATCTAATAAATAATAAATTTAATCTAGATCATATCTAATAAATTTATAATTAAAGATAGATCTACACAAACTAGGACAACCTTTGCACTGTAAGGGGTAAACCTTACAGCAGGACAACCTTGCAGTTTGTGATTGATCTAAAATTTTAATTTTAGATTTAATAATTAGATTATAAATTAGATCTAATCTAAAAAATAATCTAAGTATGTATAAATAATCATGTAATAAAGAACCTAGGCTCTGATACCAATTGTAGGAACCAGATCTAGGGTTTCAGGGTTAGATCTTGAAACTTTTTCAAGATCATACAGCGGAAGACTAAAATAAATCAAAATTTATTTTTTAAAATCAGAGAATTCCTAGATCTAAGATCCTATTACATGATTATTACATAGCATTAAATCAAAAATTAAAATATATAAATATAGCATGAACTACATGTTGATCAAATCAACATGTTTTTATACCACATCTAATGTATGTATTAAACAATAGATCAGATCTATTACCTTGCGATTTAGATGCTCTAACCTCGCTGATCTGGGCTTAAGGATGATGTTGCAAGCTGCACACGCGTCCGGCCTCTAGGAGTCATCCACACGAGCCCACGAATCTCGATCAGAAGTCCTGCTTCAGGAAATCAGCACAGTATGCTAGTATTGCACTGATCCTTCTTTGATGGTTGATCAGGTGCCTCCTTCTTCTTGATTTGGACTCTTCCAAAGATGAAAAGTAGAAGGAGGAGTTTCAGATCAAAGATGCTCTCAGAAAACTCAAGATGGAGGGAGGAAAGATATGAAAACAAAAACCCTAGAAGAAGACCCTCTTCTTCTTCACGTTTTTCTCTCTAGACACCCAAACTTGCATCTTTTATATCTCCATGACCCAAAGGTATTTCTCTCTGATTTTTGTATGGAACAAAGGTCTCTCAAATCTCTGACTTTCCCTAAAATTTTACAAAGAAACTCATCTTATATAGAGAGATATGATAGAGTCCTTGTCTAGGTCAAACACCTAGTCAAGGCTTATCCAAACATGGCAATTTAAGGGACGCCCAACTCTTGAGCACCTCCTTCATATTTTCGTACATGGATCACTAGAAAAGGGTGCACAATATAGACCCTAAAAACCACAAAAATTTCAAAAAAATTTGGATAAATTCGATGCAAAATTGAAAGAGTTTTGGATTTCTAAAACTCTATCTCATAGAATTCGAAATCCAAACTTATTCCTTTTAGATTTGATCCAAACTACCTTCCATGTAAGAAAGAAGAGAAGAGACCTTTTGTGAATGTGGGAGAGATCTGGGAGAGGGCTTTTTTCACACAAAATAAGTGGAGATTGGCGTTGAATTAAGAGAGAGGGCGTGGAGAAGGCTTATGTGGCGCAAGGTGGAATCCTAGTCTTACTAAGATTCTGTCTTATGACTTGTTTTAATTTGGTTTCCCAAACCAAATCAAATCAAAATTAGATCAACCTAATTAAAATAGGTCTTAACCTAATTAATAACCTAATTTAATCAGATTAAATTAGATTTAAATCTGATTTAATTTTTTAATCAAATTAGAAATTAGATTGACCCAAGTCCTAGTGGAACTAGGACTAGTTTTTCCTTGCACTTGGCTTATCCAATAAATCAATTGGACTTGATCCAATCAAGTCCAAACCAAATCTAATTAAATCATATTTAATTAGACTTAATCTCAGCCCATTGGCTTAATCAAATTAAGCCAATTAGCAATCGAATTGCTAATCGATCCTCCTGCAACACTTGCACTGGGTTAAATGTCAATCGTATTGATCATTTAACCCTAGAACGATTCTTAATCGTTGATCAACCATCCGATCGGATCAGGAACTCTAATGTGTGTGACCTCATAGGTCTGAATCTAAGTCGGTAGCATAGGAATAAATTCCTATACCAATCGAAGTGACCATCTAGCAATGGTACCCGACGATCGGATAGGTCGAATGTGTAGAACAACATCCTTAGAACCCATGCTGATATAGTTTTCATATAATTCATCCCCTTGACCAAAATGATCATAGGACACCCCAGAGCTCAACTGTCAACTCTGATCAGGTTGTCCACATTGTATTTCAAAATATCAAATCCATCTGATGGATTACCCTGGCCAAGGTTTTGCTAAATTGAAATACAGCGACTCATTCTTCTCCAACTCTTGGAGTGGTCAATCCCATCTCGATCACACTCTGACTTTGCAAGTACTTGACTGTGCCCAGAAGCCTTCCGTCCCTGAATTAAAAATTCAGTTAGTCCAGTACCAAAGCACAGTGAGTTGCTTGCAAGTCACTAAGGCGATCTCAGGTCTAAGGGACACTTATACCTATATCCCATCAGAGACATTCTCGACAGCAGAATACTCTGGAGTTGGTCACGTTCAATGATGATGTACCCTTACATCTCACCTGTATGCCATACCAGTGTCTCCACACTCCTTGGTTAAGAGGACAACCAACCCATATGGCCTACAGCGACCTATGCTCGATAGAAGCTGTTGTCCTTATTAACAGCCTATCATTTGGTCGTGAACTGTTTTATGGACTAATCGATAAATCCTCTCTTTATCGAATCTAAATAGTCCTAAGGACTTCATCATAACAACAGAGTTCATTAGAAGATGAAAGCTTATGATGAAAATGCCAAATATATTTTATTTATTAACAAATCAATTACAATACTTGGTTGCTCAACCGTCAACAGCTTGACGATTGGCTTTTTGGGACACATTTCCCAACAGAAATATCTACCTCTTGCACTTGAGCTCATGGGTCCACATACATCAGAATGTACCAGAGCCAAGAGTTCACTGGCTCGCTCACCTTTTTCAGTAAAAGGTGACTTGGTCATTTTACCAAGAAGACAGGACTCACAGGTTGGAAGTGATTCATAATCACCTACTTCAAGAATTCCTTCTTGAGCCAACCTGTTTATCCTGTTCTTATTGATATGACCTAGCCTACAGTGCCAAAGGTAGACTTCTGACACATTATCTATTCTAGGACGTTTATCGGAGGTTTGAACCACATTAACAGGTTGTGATAGAAAGTAAATTTCATTATTAAGTTGTCCAACAAACATTGTAACACCATTCAAAATGATATTGCAAACATTTTCTTTTATTAAAAATTGATAACTGTTCATGGTCAAAAGGTCTACAAAAATAATATTTAATAAAAAGTTTGGATAATAGTGACATTCACTCAGAATTATATTTCGAGAATTGATTACAAGGTTCATGATTCCTAATGCTAGAACTGAAACTTTGCTTCCATCTCCAACGTTTAGGAATCTCTCGCCTTCATCAAATCTCCTACTGACCTGCAGACCCTGCATCGAATTGCAAATATGATAAGGGCTTCCAGTATCCAATACCCAGGCAGTAGTATCATAAATGAAAAAGTTGCAAGGTGTTATCATATAAGTACCTTGCTTCTTCTTCGGCCTGTTCGGGTCCAGTGAGGCAATGTATAGAGAACAGTCCCTCTTCCATTGCCCCTACTTCTTGCAAAAGAAGCACTCCACCTGGCTCTAGTCGGGCTTGCACTTCTTGGTCTGACCCTATGCAGACATCCCAGCATGCAGCTGTACCTTCTTATTCTTCTTCTTCTTGTTCTTCTTCTCTTTCTTAAAGGGTCGACGACCAGAAGAAGACCCTCCCACAATATTTACTGATTCCTTATGGAGCTGGTGGTCCTTCTCAAAGTTCTACAGCAACCCCAACAAGCCGTGGTAGTTTACTGCAGGCATTGTCATTCAAAAATGAGTAAGGAAGGGAAGGTAGGACTTGGGCAGAGAATTAAAGATCGCATCCTTATCGAGCTGCTCGTGCAGGAGAAAGCCCAGTTTACTTAGGCAATCAATCATTTCGATCATGTACAGTACATGATCAGTGACTGAGGCTCCATCCCTCATCCAAGTATTGAAAATGGCACAAGTAGTTTTGTGCCTTTCAACATCGTCAGGCGTGCCAAAGGAGTCGTTCAACATTTGAAGCATCTCCTGTGGTTGGGTATTCTTGAACCTGCGGCTGAACTCATCATTCATTGTCGCTAGCATAATGCACCGAACGGTGGTGTGGTCGTTGAGCCACTTCTGGTAAGTATCTCGGACCACCCCTCTAGCATTCGGGGCTGACTCCTCAAGTGTCGGATCCATTACTACATAAAGGATCCATTCATACTCAAGGATGATTTTTTAATTTTCGATACCAGCTATCGAAATTAGGTCCCATGAGCTTGTCATTATCTAATAATGACCGGAGTGAAAGGATAGTGGACATAGCTGCATAAAGGAAAACCAGACCCATATTAGTACATAAATTATTAATACTAAAGACTTGGACTTTAGTCTAAAGTTTCTCTCAGTATTTTTACGAACTGGTAGCCTCAACCTCCAATTCGAGGAATTACTTTAATTCCTTAGTGGGTACTAGAATCTACACAGACTACACACGAGCCCAACTTTGGTTGGTCAACCCATGTGCATCTATGGGTAGGTTCATAACCAGTTGTTTCTCTAAACAACTTCTAATAATTTATTTTGCCCCAGAACCTAATCAGTAGGCTTTGGCCTCCACTGAAAAGATCTGGTTAGGTCCAACCATTAACATGACTTGATTTGGTGAATTAGACCAATAAATGATCAGGCCCGACTTTGGCCAGCCAACCTGACCACCATTAGAAAGACTTAAACCAAATTATCATATTATGAATGATAATTCCATTAGTCAATAAGCACTAGGCCTTTGGGCCTCCAATGATTATTAAACTAATGGACTGATTATCACTCACTTAATGGGAGGCTATGACTTAGTTATCAATATAACTTAATCATTTTAGGGACCTAATAATTTTAAGAATTTTATTAAAGGATAGATGAGGAGAAAATATCATATCCAGCCAATTTCAATCCTCCCACTGACTTCACCAAGTCAGATTAAAAAAGATTTAATTAAAGCCGGCATTAGGAGCACCTAAATCAGTCACACTGATTTACCTAATGACATGGGTGAGCCCTAATCACCAAGTGATCTAATCAAAATCTAATTCATCAGGTTGGCCAGGTAAGTAAGATCAGTGGTGGGGATAAGCCATTAACTCGTCAGAAATCGAATCACTACGAGTAGCTCTCGCTTAAAAATCACTGGTCAAACTGTCAAACTTACCTTAGACACCAACCGGTTCATTAGTTTTAATTTGATCAACTTAGTAAATAGGGTTCCACTGCGTAGCCATGAATTAAGTCCATCTTGGTCTAGTTAAAGACATGGACCCATTCAACTACAACTATTGGAGTTGAGTCTAGAGTATCCTTGACCTAATCTAATTCAACTTTTGATTAGATTTGACCAATTACTCTAATTTAGTCCATTTCTTTAAGCTAACCTTAGGTCTAACCCAATTATGGACCTAATGCATCTAACCCATTGACCCACAAGTTTATGCAATTGTCTTAGGTCTTAATTCACAATTCTAGACCTACTAGACAACACTTAATTCTTCTAATTAAGTATTTGGACTGATGGGTCAGGGTTTGACATTTCGAAAAAAATTTTTAAATTTGAAAGATTTTATTTTCTGTTCACCAAATATGTTGACTCATTTCACAAATAGATCAGCACATTTCATAAATAGCAATCCTATTACTAATTACATAACAGAAAATAACTCAATCAAAATAAATCATGAATATTCCTTTAGATCTAATCTAACACATTCATGATAAATTTCACAATTGAATCTATACAATTAATTTCTTTCGCTGCTTCATCTGCATGGGATATAATTGTAGCGGCACCCCAACCACCATAGGAGACCCCATCGAATGGGAGAAAAGGGCCTTTAAACCCTACTTTTCTCCTATGACCGGACGGCTATGGCAACCAACCCAATTTGATTACTTGCTATTTGGATTAAGTATATCTAAATATATCAATTTCAAAATTTAAATTTTAAATTTCAAATTTCAAATTTTAAATTTTGAATTTCAAATTTCAAACAAATTTTAAATTTTAAATTTCAAAATTTTGAATTTAAAATTTTGAATTTAAAATTTTGAATTTTAAATTTTGAATTTTAAATTTGAAATTTCTATCAAATTTTAAATTTCAAATTTTGAATTTCCAATTTTGAATTTTGAATTTCGAACAACTTTCAAAATTCAAATTTCAAATTTTGAATTTTAAATTTCAAATTTAAACTTTTAGATTACAACTTAATCTACGCATGCAAATATATATATCATATATTAGAACCTTGCTCTGATACCATTTGTGGAAAAATTCAGTGCAGGGGTAAAATGGTAATTTTAATTTTTTTTCAAAATCACTATTTTACAGTGAAAATTATTAATTAATCTAATTAATTAATAAAAATTTATCCTACACTAGGATCTAAATATGATATATAGCATGCATACATTTAAATTTGAAATTCGAATTTGAATAGTAAACACTTTACTGTAATGTGTTCAGAACACAATACCTTTGTGCGGGTAGTAGATCACCGCAATCTGATCACCGTTGGGAGAGTTTGATTTTGTGATGTAGCCACACAGCATGTTTGGCCTCTGCAGATCATCCACACGAAGCTCCCAGTCTGATCAACTCCTCACGAGTGCTAGCTCGTTGTAGAGCCCTTTCAACGGTCGATGCTGATCGAACTCCTTCGATCGATGTCTGTCGATTCTTTGGATACTCTGGATCATCAACAAACATGCTTGAGAGGATGTTGAAGATCTCTCTAAAATTTGATGGGCTCACGACACTCGTAGCTCACCTTCTTACTTCCCGAACTCCAGGCTGAAACCCTGAAGAACTCACTGAAACCCTGTGCACACTTTTTCTTTCTTTTTCTCTTGAAAGGATATAGACCTTCACCTTGCACACAAGGATTCCTCATGCCCAGATTTTCTCTCAAAAATTTTTTTGCACATGCCCCACTCTTCTCCTCCTTTTAAAACAACAACAAATGTCTTATCCACGTGAGAGGATAAAGATGAGTAATTGCACATTTGAATTCAAATCAAATTTTGAATTCAAATGAAAACCAATTTATCCCTATCCACTAAGGGCGTGAGAAGAGGAGGGTGTGGCTTAATTTGTGTGTAAGTGATTTCATGAGAAATATTTTCTCGTAAAATAAATGGGGCGTTAAAAGAGGATAAGGTTAAGGCGCTAAGATTGGTTGCTCATTCAAATTCAAACTTTGTTTTGAATTTGAATGGCCAACCAATCATCCTTATCCACTCATTTGATGCATTAAAGTAGGGTGTGAGGAGGGCTTTGTGTGAGAAAAAATTCATGAGAACTTTCTTCTCATGAATTCAAATGGGCGCAGTGGAAGTGAGGTGGCGCAGGGAGAATGGGTCAAGGTGGTTTCATTATTTAAACCAACCTAATTGAACCAAATAAGTTAGGCCCAATTAGACTAATTTAAACCCAACCTAATTAGACTTAATTATGCTCAATAAAATTTTAATCAAATCAAAAATTGATTAAGCCCAACCCCTGATCATATCAGGGACCAAACCATCTCGACGATTAGGTCAACTCTTAACCTAATCGGGTCAAACCCAACTGAATCCAATTCAATTGGACTTGATCCAAAAATAATTACTCTATCAAATTGAGTTAATTAGTGATCAAATCACTAATTAAACCTCTCATAAATATTGAGTCCAAATCTGATGGATAATCGGGCATCAAAATTCATCAATATGTAACCCTGATCGAAGAGTCCTAAACAAGTGGGACTCTTGACCCCGGTACCCAAAATGTGTGGAATTGATGATCAGAGAATCTTGATTCTCAATCACAGAATCCCAGACATGAAGGACTCTTCACCAGCTATCAGATCAGATAGGAACCTCTAATGTGTGTGACCCCGTAGGTTCGAACCTAAGCCGGTAGCACAGGAACCAATTCCTGTACTAATCGAAGTGACCATCTAGCAATGGTACCCGATGTTCGGATAGATCGAATAGTCACAATCGCAACACTCAGAACCTGCGTAAATATGGTTACTGTATAATTCATCCTTTTGACCCCTATGTTTAGGATGACTCAGGGTTAAACTGTCAACCCTGATCAGATCATCCGAATCGTGCTCAACTCAAACAGTCCTGTGACTCCTCACTAGGACTACCTTGGCCAAGATTTTGCTAAATTGAAACACGACTATACACAGCTCCTAAATTGGAGTGGTCAATCCCATCTTGACACACGCACCGATAAGTCAAGTACTTGACTACACCCAGTAGCCTTCCATCACTGAATTAGAAATTCACGTAGTCCAGTGCCTAAGTGTAGTGAGTTGCTTGCAAGTCACCGTGGCGGTCTCAGGTCGGAAGGATATTTATACCCATATTCCATCGGAGCAAATCTTGACAGTAGAAATAGCTCCGGAGTCGATCACGTTCAGTGCAGATGTACCCTTACATCTCACCTGTATGCCATACCAGTGTCTACACACTCTTTGGTTAAGAGGACAACTATCCTATATGGCACACAATGACCTATGCTTGATAAATATTATCGTCCTTGGTAACAACATATCATTTGGTAGCGAACAGATTTAAGAACTAAACGACGAATCCTCCTTTGTCGAGTCTAAATAGTCCTAAGGACTTCACCACAACATAGGAGTTCATTAGAAGATCAAATATTTTATTATTAAAAATGCTAAAATAATTTTTATTAATTCATAATTCATGTACATATACAAAAAATGAGCACAACCATCAACAGACTGACGATTGGCTTTGGGACACTATTCCCAACAGTATGGACACTGGTTGATCCATCTGAAGGAATAAAATCTATAGGGTGTAAATAAATTTTCAAGAGAAAAAAAAAGAGTGGATGAAAAAGTGAAGACCTATAAAGTCTGTCTAGTTGCCAAGAGTTACCGTCAGTGTTGTGGTATTGACTATGATGAGATATTTTCTTCTATGGCAATGCTTAAGTCAATCCAGATTATGCTTGCTATTGCTGCACACTTAGATTATAAGATCTGATAGATGGATGTCAAAACTATATTTTTTAATAGGAAGCTAGAAGAAGAGGTGTATATAATACAATCTAAAAGGTTCACATCCACAAATGAGTCGAAAATATGCAAGCTCAAAAGTCTATTTATGGACTTAAGCAAGCATCTAGGAGTTGAAACATATATTTTAATAAGGTGATCAAAATATATGGCTTTGTTAGGAATAGAGAAGAGCCTTGCATCTACAAGTAGGCTTCTGATTGTGTAGTCATTTTTCTTGTGCTGTATGTGGATGACATACTGTTACTAAAAAATGACACTCTAAATTTGCAGAGTGTAAAGCTGTGGCTATCATCACAGTTCTCCATGAAGGACTTGAGAGAAGCATCCTACATCCTTGGGATGAAGATCTATAGGGATAGATCTAGAAGGTTGCTTGGACTATCCCAATCCACGTACATTGATACTTTGTTAAAGCAGTTCAACATGGATAATTTCAAGAAAGACTATCTTCTGATAGGCCATGAAATTACTCTTTCTAAGAAAGATTGTCCGACAACTCCTGAGGAGAGAGAGTGCATAAATAGAATATCATATGCTTCGACAGTAGGATCTATCATGTATGCTATGATATATACGAGGTCGGATGTGACCTATCACTAGGGATAGTGAGTAGGTACCAGTCTGATCCGAATGAGAAGCATTGGAAGATTGTGAAAGTAATTCTTAAGTATTTGAGAAATATTAAAGACCAATGGCTTATCTATGGAGACACAGACCTAAAACTTATGAGATATACTGATTTTAATTTTCAGTCAGATTGTAATGATAGCAGAAGCATGTCGGGCTACGTATTTACTCTGAATGGAGGAGCTGTTTGCTGAAAAAGTTCTAAGCAATATACTATGGCCGATTCTGTTTGCAAAGCAGAATACATTGCTGCAAAAGAGACAGTGTGGTTGCAGAAGTTCATCAATGAGCTGGGAGTTACACCTTCAATTGATGGTCCTGTATTGTTGTACTGTGACAGTTCTAGTGCCATAGCTCAGGTGAAAGAACCCAAATCACACCATCGCACTAAGCATGTTCTACGTCGCTATCACTTGGTGCGAGAGATCGTGAACCGTGATGATATCAAATTTCAGAAGATCGATGGAAAAGAGAACCTAGTCGATCCCTTCACTAAAGCTCTCGAGATTAAAGAGTTTGATGACTTTAAATGAAAGATGAATACAAGATACTGTCCCGATTGACTTTAGTCCAAGTGGCAGTTGTTAGGAATTGTGTCCTAAAATCAATCATGTAACGATTGAGTTCATCTTTGTATATAAATTATTGATTATTGAATAAAAGTTAATCTGATATTTTTCATCACAAAGTAACATCTTTCTTGAACTTTTGTGTTGTGATGAAGTTCTTAGATCTATGCCAGTGTGCGATAAAGAGAGGATTTATCGTATAGTTCTTAAACATGTTCGCAACCAAATGATACATCATTACAAGACGATGACGTTTATCGAGTGGAGGTTATTGTGTGCCATATGGGTTGGTTGTCCTCTTAATCAAGGAGTGTGGTGACACTGGTATGGCATACAGGTGAGATGTAGGGGTACATCATCACTGAACAAGTGACTCATCTGCTGAGCATTCTGCTATCAAGAGCTACTCATAAAATAATGGGTAAAGTATCCTTCAGACCTGAGATCGTGACTTGCAAGCAACTCTCTGTGCTTTGGTGCCAGATTATCTGGATTTCTAATACAATGATAGAAGGCTATTGGGTACAGTCAAATACTTGTGAAGTCTGTATGTGGATCAAGATGGAATTGACCTCTCCAGATTATTGAAGTTGATGTATTGCTGTATTTTAATTTAGCAAAGCCTTGGCTAGGATAATCCATGAGATAGATTTGAAAGGTTGAAATGAAGAAAAAACTGCCTTTTTCCTTTGTAGGATCTTTCAAATTTCATCAAATCTGGAGCGAAATAATTTAAAATTTTTATCCTACACTATTTCAAAAATTAATATCTGTTAGATCTAATTTTATTATTTGATATTTAAAATCTAAAATTAAATCTAAAAGTATGAGAAGTATAGACATATCTCAAGGGTAATCTGATTACCCTGTAGATGATCTCAGCATAGCCCAAGGTTCTGATGTAGCCATGCAAGCGCTTGACCTCTATTAGTATCCACTTAGGCAGAACCTAAAACATCTTCTCCTCATAAATCTATGCTCCAAAAATCAGATCTCTATCTGATTTGGAAGTGCTTCAGAACTCTTTCTGAAGCTGGAGTAGCAGCCTGTCGAAGATGTCCTGCAGCCTTCCTGTTCCAGGCATCACCATGCCTTTTCCTTGCACCAGATGAATGTCCAACTCCTTGGACATGAAGAGGGGAGATAGGAGAGCAGGGAGGATGTGGAGAAGAAGGGAGGGGGCAGAAACTATTGGGTTTGGTGCATAAAACAACTTCCACCTAAAACCCTAGGCGCAGAAGAGTTTATATAGACTCTGTATGCTGCGCAGTGCCACATCATCCAACCAATCAAAAAATCTTAATAAATTATGAAAAAATTTTGATTGATTGCTTGATGTCATCTGATCATATCAGATAAAAATCCAAGCCTCTATCTCAAAGTTGGTGCCAACACTGGATAAGGACAAAGAGAGGTTGGCGCCAAAGAGTCCAATCTTATCAAGACTCTCCAACCTTATCCACTTGGGGTGCCCACTTAATCCAATTGGGCTCGTGCCATAATCTGATTATGGCACCCAATTTGATGTGGTTTGGCTCCACAAAAATCTTCCAATAAGCTCTTGCTAAGTGGCCTTCAATTTAAGATCCATATGTCAACTTTTGACAAATATCCTAAAATGAAATTGGCAGGTGACAGGAATTAGCAGGTGCTTGTCTTAAATTCATCTCATAAATTAAGATAAGCCTTTTCTAAGTTGGACAAGTTTTATTTAGACTGAGAGAAACCTTCTCAAAATTCTCTGGATGAGTCAAATCATATTTGGCTCAGTAGAGACAGAAAAGATTACACGAGGAGAAAGTTAGGCTCAATCGTGTGCTAGCATGATTTCCTTGAACCTAATTGGATCTTATCCAAATCAATTGGTTTAGCCTAATTGATGACATCTAGATCCTAACCCATATTTGTGTGATCAAGTTAAGTTCAATTTTGTATGGTAATGAGACATGTCGTGATCTCATCATCGACATCATCGAAACTCCTTTCGATGGATCAGAACTCATCTGATTCAAACAATTAGAATGATCGATCCTCAATATCATTCTAATTGCACCCAAAATCCATCAGTGACACCTAACAGTATGTGGTGGCAACCCATCAGAACTGAAGATGAACCTCTCGATGTAGCTACCTGTGTGATTGAGTTCCTCTATCATGAGTCCCGACTGAATTAGGGTTAAGGTGAACTCATCAAACCCAACATCAGTCATATGAATCAATCGATCAATCTGAGTCCGATGTGAAACCCTAATGAAAAATTCTTTTTTCATTATTTCACTCTGCCATGGCCATGGGCTTAAAGACTCGATCTTTCGATCATCATAGGACTACTCTCATCTACCGAGGTTGATAGATCCTATCTTGATGCGAGCTAGTTCCTACAATGAATATGCTACAGCCAACATACACCTCAAGGTTTCGAATGGCTAGGAGATCGAGTTATAGTGTAGTCAAACTATAACATACTCAAGGTGAACTGTCGATGTACCTCAGGTCAAAGAACTAGACATACAACTGCAGCATCGAGCTAGTCATCGACGAGAAGGTAGACTTTTTTATGACTGCTCGATATGATCACGCTCAGTACTCTCATTCTCAATGAATACCTGTACTCTCACTTCGGTGTCTCCACATCGTAGACTCAAGATACATCTACCCTAAGGAAGTGATCGTACACCAACCTTCCAGATCGATCACCATCCTCATGATGATCCTATGGTCAGGAGCTGTTTATGAGTTAGTTATGTAAATTCATGCCTTAAATTTTTAACTCTTGAAAATATGAATAGACATTCCTACTAACTCAAAGGATGTATCACAGACACAATATACACAATGTGATAGAAAAATAATCTATTTATTGATTTATAGTCAAAATTATAAATTTGCTCTTAAATTTGTACAGGAATGTGTCAGCCAATCTGGCATCTAGGGCACACATCTAACAAACTCCCACTTAACCTAATGCCAATTGGCTACATATCTAAGTTCCATCTTTTCAAGGTGGGCTTCAATCTTTTGCTGGCCCAATGGCTTAGTCAGCAGGTCTACCACATTGTCTGTGGAGTCGACTCTCTTGACCTCAACATAATCTTTTTTGAGGTAATTACGGATCAAATGGAATCATCGCTCGATGTGCTTGGACTTCTGGTGAGACCTTGGCTCCTTAGCTAGGGCTATGGTGCCATTATTATCGCAGTAAAGAGGTATGGCATCCGATGACATCACTCTAAGCTCTGTGGCAAACTTCTTATACCATAATACCTCCTTTGCAGCTTATGATGCAGCAATGTACTCTGCCTCCATGGTAGAATCAGCAATCACCGTCTGCTTGGAACTCTTCCAGCTGACTGCACCATCATTGCAAATGAACAGACTCCCAGATGTTGACTTTCAATCATCTATATCAGGCATAAAGTCTGAGTCTGTATATCTCTGCATCTGGAGTTCTCCATTTTCAAAGACTAGAAACATATCCTTAGTCCTTCTCAAGTACTTAAGGATACATTTCACAGAAGTCTAGTGCTCTTCGCCTGAATTTGATTGATATCTGCTTGTGACACTCACAGCATGGGCTATGTTGGGTATAAAATACCCCCAGTCAAAGTTTGTAAAAGGCCGACCCTTCCAGGGCTTTTTCAACTTCCAACCTTGTGTGGCATCTTTCCGAACTCCCTCGACCGTTCGAGCTTCCATAATGCCATCCGAGCTCCTATGAGAATCGAATTTTAGCCGAAATCCTACGGTGGATGGATCCCAGATGAATTTTGACAACGGAAGGGCTCCACTAGCCAAATCTCTACTCCAAACTTCTACCGCAAGCAGTCTACTCCGAACTCCTACTACAGGTGGTCTACTCCGGATCTTTACTGTAAGTGTTATAGCCCAAGCCCAAGTTTAATTTAAAAGACCCAAGCCCATTTAAAAAAAAAAAAAGAACAGGGGAACCGGGAAAAAGACTCCCGATAGGAGTCTTCTTCTCCGATGAAACCACGGTGATCGGGAGTCCTAGGACCACCAGGAGTCCTAGGGCTCTCTATAAAAAGGCTCTTCCCTTCCTTAGAAGCCCTCCACCGATCCTTTTCCCCTCTCTTCCTCCTTGATTTCTCCGATTGGAGCCGCGGATGCTTGTTTCGTGCTTGCCGCGATTGCTCGCCAATGGGGTCACCGGAGGCCGAAGTAAGCTTTCCTCCTCTTCCTCTCTTCTTTCTCCTTCTTTCCGTGCCTCTGTGCACGACTGTCGGTGATGGGTGTCGTCGATTTTTGTCGGAGAAGGGACCCCTGTTTGGTCTCTTCTTCCCTTTGGTTTTTCGGTGCCGGCGATCACAACCGACCGCCGGCCTTGCCTCTCCGAACTCGAGAGAGATTGCCTCCCCTCTGTCATTGGGTTCGCCATGTCGGCCATGGCCTGAATGGCCGGTCAAGGGAGGGGACCTGTCGGTCCCTTGTTTCGGCCAGGAAGGAGCCTGAGAGAAAAGAAAAGAAAAAGAAAAAAAAGAGAAAAGAAAAGAAAAGAAAAAGAAAAAAAAGAGAAAAGAGAAGAAAAAAAAAAGAGAGAGAAAAAAAAGAAAGGGAGATAGAAACTTTCTCTCTCTGCTCTCTCTCTTAGATTTTTAAGATTTATGGAATTAAAAAAAAGAAAAAAAAAATGATAATATAATAATAATAATTAAAAGAAATATAAGAAGAGTTTCCATGGATCAATCTGAAAATCTTGGATGCTGTCGTCTAGTAATCCATGTGAGGACATTGGATTTTAATAAATTTTAATTTTTTTAATTTGATAAAATTTTGATCAAAAATATGATATTTGATGTACCAGATTCGGAGAAGGATTTTCAAGATTTCTAAAATTCCTAGTTGGATTTTCTTTTGAGGTAAGTAGTGTTTACTTTTATTGAATTTATCTGATAAATTATAAATTCTGAATTAAATAAATTCATAGCATGCTTGTGATTGAAAATATTTATGGAAAATAATAGTTGAAATTATTTATGATTGAAGTTATTCGTTGAAATTATTTATGATTGAAGTTATTTGTTGAAATTATTTATGATTGAAGTTATTTGTTGAAAATTATTATGATGTATGATCATAAAGAATGATATGATTGATTTGACTTGAATATCATTTATTTATATTATTTTTGAAAATAATATATGAATTGAAAGATGATATGAATTTGACAACTTGACAATGTAAAGGACCCTGCCAATGGGGGCATATATGTTGGTAATTGATTGTCCTGAGAATTTATGTCGCCAGTAAGACCAGCGACATGTCACCAGAGAGACCAGCGACAAACCGCCAGCGAGATCAGCGATTCTAAAAGACTTGGCTGCCAGATGATTTGCAGCCTACCGCAAGCAGATATGTGGTATTATGATCCTACCATAAGGAAAATATGGTCATAGTCATGGTTGGTAAGAATAATTTAAGAAATTGATGAATTTAAGATGATAAGTATAATTTAAAATTATGATGAATTAAAATTTTATATATGATTGATAGTATAATTATGATTTCATGAATTTATATATTGATTTTGTTATTATCAATAAACCGACGTGTACAGTATTATTGCCTGATTTATTTAGTTAAAGGTATACACTGCTTACTAGGGCTATTTAGCTCATGATGAGTTTTATATTTTTCTTTACAGATCTAGAAAATTAGCATGATGCAGGATTTCGGTTGGAAGAGCGATTAGAGATGGAGTTAGCCCATTTGATTTAGGATTTTATCAGAATTGATTCAAGACTTTTATTTTAAGTGTTGACTTTGTCAGACAATTATTTTTCTTTTGAACACTGAGTTTTGATTTATTATTTGAACTAAGGTTTGATTGTTAAAAATTAAAAAATTATTTAACTTTATGTGTAAGATATCATGATGAGATGCCTTGCATGCTTATGAAAAAAATTTTCTATGAGTATGCGGTGGTTGCCATGACCCTCGATTCACAATTTCGGATCGGAGGCGTGATAATTAATATGGTATCAGAGCATAAGTAGATAGATAAAGATATATAGAATAGAATGAGCGAGTGATGGGTAGATATTAGGAAATTTGAGAGATTAGTTATGATAATTATGATCTGACCTGTCTCAAGTAAGTTTATAACCTTATTAAGGATAAGTTATTATCTCAAATTTGTCATAGGTCAAAATGCCTCCACAACGAACAAAGAATACTCAAGGAGCGGTAGGAGGGACATCAAATCCACTTGGTGATAATACTCCCCAATTGAATAGTGGCACATCTCAGCAGGAGGGAATCCTTGATCCTACCGAAAATACTTCGATAGTATAGGAGCCAAACATGACTCAACTAATGCAAACTCTGATCGGAGTAGTTTAAACACAGCAATAGTTACTTCAACAACAACATGCATAGCCACATCAGCATCCTCCACTGACACCTGGACATGGAGAACATCCGATGCAAAGAAACAATATCATCGAGTTTAAGAAGCTAGCCCCTCCAGCCTTCAAAGGGACCATCGAGCCACTGGAAGCAGATAACTGAATTAAGAAAATGGAGAAGGCATTCGCCGTGCAAGAATGCCACGATGAAGAAAAGATCCGCTACACAGTATATCTGTTACAAGACGAGGCATACAACTGGTGGCGTATACTTGAACAAAAATATGAACACGATAGGATACCACTCACTTGGGAGAGATTTCAAGATGAATTCTTTGACAAGTACTTTCCTCGAAGTATCAGAATACAGAAAGAGCAGGAGTTCATTCATCTAAAACAGGAGAATAGATCCGTTGCATAATATGAAGCTAAATTCATGGAGTTAGCCAAGTTTGTTCTAAGATTAGTTGAGATTGAGCAAGATAAAGTACATAAATTTAAAATGGGATTGAAGACAGAAATTAAAAAATAAATTATACCCTATCAGTTAACTACTTATGCCTCAGTTGTAAATAAAGCTCTAATAATTGAGAGGAAAGTTAATGAAGCACATACGGAGAGAGAACAGAATCAGAAGAAGAGAAATAGGTTTGGTGAAACTCAAAGACGAAATCAGAACAATAAGGGTCCAGTAAAGAAGCTAGCAAATGATAAGAATCGTGAGAATGAGACAGCTAGATGTTCGAGATGTGGTCGAAGAGAGCATGAGTCTTCTAATTGCCCATGAAATACTGGTTCTTGTTTTAGCTATGGACAGAAAGGACACAAGATTGCAGATTGCCCCCAGAGGAATGAGAATAGACCCACACAAACAAAGGATGGAGGTCAAAGGCCGAAAACTCAAGGAAGGATCTATGCACTCACACAACAGGATGCTCAGGCCTCTAATGCTGTGGTGACAGGTATCATTCCTGTATCTGGTATTCATGCTTCAGTTTTGTTTGATTCTGGTGCTACACACTCCATTATATCCACTACTTTTATTAGACAACATGATATAGTATGTGAACCTATGAAAATCAAATTATATGTTGAGACACCAGTAGGTGGTATTTTGAGTACCGAAAATGTGTGCAAGTCATGTAGTATCAGAATAAGAGAAAGAGAATTACCGACATATTTGGTGGTCCTAGATATGCATGATTTCGATGTCATTCTAGGAATAGATTGGCTTGCTACTTATCATGCCTCTGTGGATTGTCATGGAAAGAGAGTGAACTTTCAAATACCGAAAGAATTAACATTCAGTTTTGATGGAAGTACAGGAACCACCCCTCCACGTATTATTTCATTTGTGCAAGCTAGACAGATGCTAAGAAAGGGATGTAGAGGTTACCTAGTATTAATAAAAAATAAAAAACATGATGAATTGAAGTTACAGGATATTCCTATCGTAAATAAATTTTTAGATGTATTCATTGATGATTTAACCAGACTACCATCAGACAGAGAAATTGAATTTACCATTGAGTTGGCACCCAATACTGGTCCAATTTCTAAAGCTCCTTACCAAATGGCTCCTATGGAGTTGAAGGAGTTAAAAGATCAATTACAGAATTTATTGGATAAAGGTTTTATAAGGCCTAGTGTATCTCCTTGGGGAGCTCCAGTCTTATTTGTGAAGACAAAAGATGGTAGTATGAGGCTTTGTATCGACTATAGAGAGTTGAATAAGAACACTATCAGAAATAAGTATCCTCTACCTCGAATCGATTATTTGTTTGATCAGCTGCAAGGTGCATAAGTTTTTTCAAAAATTGATCTTCGTTCAGGATATCATCAGTTAAAAATCAAAACAGAGAACATACCAAAGACTGCATTTAGAACTCATTATGGATATTATGAATTTCTAGTGATGCCATTTGGGTTAACCAATGTTCCAGCGGTCTTTATGGATTTAGTGAACAAAATATTCAAACCCTATCTTGATAAGTTTGTTGTCATATTTATTGATGATATCTTGATATATTCAAGGAGCAAATTGGAGCATGAAGAACATTTACGATGTGTACTACAAATATTGAGGAAAGAAAAGCTTTATGCCAAATTTAAGAAGTATGAATTTTGGTTGGACAAAATAGTCTTTTTAGGACACATCGTGTCTAAAGATGGAATTTCTATGGATCCAACAAAAGTAGAAGCTGTGATACAGTGGAACAGACCTACAAATATTTCTGAGATTCGAAGCTTTCTGAGAATGACAGGATATTACAAACGATTTGTAGAAGGATTCTCCCACATAGCGGCACCTTTGATTCGTTTTACTCAAAAAGGGGTTAAATTCGAGTGGATCGAAGATTATGAACAGAGTTTTCAAGAGTTAAAACAATGACTAGTTTCAGCCCCTATCCTTACTATACCAACAGGAGATGATGGATTCACAATATATAGTGATGCATCTAAAAAGGGACTCGACTGTGTATTGATGCAACATGGTAAGGTAGTGGCCTATGCCTCAAGACAATTGAAACTATATGAACAGAATTATCCGACACATGATTTAGAATTAGCTGCAGTGATTTTTGCCCTAAAAATTTGGAGACATCACTTATACGGTGCGCAGTGTGAAGTATTTACTGATCATAAGAGTTTGAAGTATATTTTTACGTAGAAAGAATTAAACATGAGACAGAGAAGGTGGTTAGAACTATTGAAAGATTATGATTTAACAATTCATTATCATCCTGGAAAAGCTAATGTCGTTGCTGATGCCCTTAGTAAAAAATTTGTGAAAAATTTGGCAGTTTTAATCACACATCAAAGCCAATTATTGGAGGATATAAGAAAACTAAAATTAGACATCCGAAAATATGACTCAACAGTACGATTAGCCAACATAAGGGTTCAGCCAACACTCATTGAAAGAATTATAGTTGCCCAAAATGATGATCCACAACTAATGAAAATAAGGAATTTAGTGGAAGCTGATGTTCAATCTAAATTCAAGATACATGATGATGGTTCGTTGAGGTTCGAAAATAGAATTTGCATACCCAATGATTCAGTACTCAAGCATGAAATACTTCAAGAAGCACATCAGACCGATTATACAGTTTATCCGGGAGGTACTAAGATGTATAGAGACTTAAAGAAAATATACTGGTGGAATAATATGAAGAGAGAGATCACTCAATTTGTGGCTCAATGTTTGGTGTGTCAACAAGTTAAAGCTGAACATCAGAGACCTGCGGGACTACTTCAACCTCTTGATATTTCAGTATGGAAGAGGGAACATATCACTATGGATTTTGTAACTGGACTACCTAAGACTCCAAGTAAAAATGATGCAGCCTGGGTGATTGTGGATCGATTGACAAAGTCTGCACACTTTCTACCAATTAGAGTTGGATTTATCTTGGAAAGACTAGCAAAATTATATATGAAAGAAATTGTAAGGCTACATGGAATTTCAGTGACCATCGTATCGGATCGAGATACCAGATTTGTATCACAATTTTGGA
This sequence comes from Elaeis guineensis, assembly GCF_000442705.2. Taxonomy (NCBI): domain Eukaryota; kingdom Viridiplantae; phylum Streptophyta; class Magnoliopsida; order Arecales; family Arecaceae; genus Elaeis; species Elaeis guineensis. Next base: position 4,926,279 of record NC_026006.2, read on the forward strand.
AGAGCTTACACAAGGCATTAGGAATAAAATTAAACTTCAGTACAGCTTTTCATCCACAGACTGATGGTCAGTCAGAGAGAACTATTCAGATCTTAGAAGATATGTTGAGAACCTGTATTTTGGATATGAAAAGTTCATGGGATGAGCATCTACCTTTGATTGAGTTCGCTTACAATAACAGTTATCAGGCTAGCATTGGTATGGCACCTTATGAAGTATTATATGGTATAAGATGTCGATCATCGATTCACTGAGATGATGTTGGTGAGCAGAGAATATTGGGTCCCGAACTTGTTCAACAAGCAGTCGAGAAGATTCAATTAATTAAAGAATGACTTTGGGCAGCACAAAGCAGACAGAAAAGTTATGTAGATAATAGGAGATGGAAATTAGAATTTCAAATTGGTGACCATGTATTTCTCAAAGTGTCTCCTTCAAAAGGAATCTCAAGATTTGGCATTCATGGCAAATTAAATCCTAGATATGTGGGTCCATTTGAGATTTTGGAAAGAATTGGTGAGGTGGCATATAGACTTGCCTTACCACCTTTACTTGTAGGAGTTCATAATATTTTTCATGTTTCTATGTTAAAGAAATACTTACCAGACCCAAGTCACATCATGGAACTTGAACCATTGCAAGCTAAAAAGGAGTTATCATATGCAGAATATCCTGTACAGATCGTGGATCGTAAAGAATAAGTGCTCTGAGACATCACAACATTCCTTATGTCAAGGTACAGTGGAGTCAACATTCGGAAAGAGAAGCTACTTGAAAACTAGAGGAAGAAATGAAGCAAAAATATCCCCAGCTCTTCGAGACCACAGGTATGAAAAATTTTGAGGATGAAATTTTTTTTAGGGGTGAAGAATGTTATAGCCCAAGCCCAAGTCCAATTTAAAAGACCCAAGCCCATTTAAAAAAAAAAAAAAGAAGAACAGGGGAACTGGGAAGAAGACTCCTGGTAGGAGTCTTCTTCTCCGATGAAACCACGATGATTGGGAGCCCTAGGACCACTAGGAGTCCTAGGGCTCTCTATAAAAAAACTCTCCCCTTCCTTAGAAGCCCTCCACCGATCCTTTTCCCCTCTCTTCCTCCTTGATTTTCCCGATTGGAGCCACGGATACTTGTTTCGTGCTCACTGTGATTGCTCGTCGGTGGGGTCACCAGAGGCCGAAGTAAGCTTTCCTCCTCTTCCTCTCTTCTTTCTCCTTCTTCCCGTGCCTCTGTGCACAACTGCCGGCAACGGGTGTCACCGATTTTTGTCGGAGAAGGGACCCCTGTTTGGTTTCTTCTTCCCTTTGGTTTTCTGGTGTCGGCAATCACAACCGACCGCCAGCCTTGCCTCTCTAAACTCGAGAGAGATTGCCTCCCCTCTGTCGTTGGGTTCGCCATGTCAGCTGTGGCCTGAACGGTCGGTCAAGGGAGGGGACCTACCGGTCTCCTGTTTCGGCCAGGAAGGAGCCCGAGAGAAAAGAAAAGAAAAAGAAGAAAAAGAGAAAAGAAAAGAAAAGAAAAAGAAGAAAAAGAGAAGAAAAGAAAAGAAAGAAAAAAGAGAGAGTAAAAATGAAAGGGAGAGAGAAACTTTCTCTCTCTGCTCTCTCTCTTAGATTTTTAGGATTTATGAAATTAAAAAAAAATGATAATATAATAATAATAATTAAAAGAAATATAAGAAGAGTTTCCATGGATCAATCCAAAAATCCTGGATGCTGTCGTCTAGTTAATCCATGTGAGGACATTGGATTTTAATAAATTTTAATTTTTTTAATTCGATAAAATTTTGATCAAAAATATGATATTTGACATACCAGATCTGGAGAAAGATTTTCAAGATTTCTAAATTCTTAGTTTAGATTTTCTTTTGAGGTAAGTAGTGTTTACTTTTATTAAATTTATCTGATAAATTATAAATTCTAAATTAAATAAATTCATGACATGCTTGTGATTGAAAATATTTATTAAAAATAATTATTAAAATTATTTATGATTGAAGTTATTTGTTGAAATTATTTATGATTGAAGTTATTTGTTGAAAATTATTATGATGTATGATCATAAAGAATGATATGATTGATTTGACTCGAATATCATTTATTTATATTATTTTTGAAAATAATATATGAATTGAAAGATGATATGAATTTGACAATCTGACTATGTAAAAGACCCCGCCAATGGGGGCATATACGTTGGTAATTGATTGTCCTGAGGGTTTATGTCGCCAGTGAGACCAGCGACATGTCATCAGAGAGACCACGACAAACCGCCAGTGAGACCAACGGTTCCAAAGGATTTGGCTGCCAGATGATTCGCAGCCTACCACAAGCAGATACGCGGTATTATGACCCTGCCATAAGAAAAATATGGTCATAGTCATGGTTGGTAAGAAGAATTTAAGAAATTGATGAATTTAAGATGATAAGCATAATTTAAAATTATGATGAATTGAAATTTTATATATGATTGATAGTATGATTATGATTTCATGAATTTACATATTGATTTTGTTATTATCAGTAAACCAACATGTACAGTATTATTGCTTGATTTATTCAGTTAAAGGTATACACTGCTTACTGGGCTATTTAGCTCATGATGAGTTTTATATTTTTCTTTACAGATCCAGAAAATTAGCATGATGCAGGATTTTGGTTGGGAGAGCGATTAGAGATAGAGTTAGCTCATTTGATTTAGGATTTTTTCAGAATTGATTCAAGACTTTTATTTTAAGTGTTAACTTTGTCAGACAATTATTTTTCTTTTGGACACTGAGTTTTGATTTGTTATTTGAACTAAGGTTTGATTGTTAAAAACTAAAAAATTATTTAACTTTATGTATAAGATATCATGATGAGATGCCTTTGAATGCTTATGGGAAAAGTTTTCTATGAGTATGCGGCAGTTGCTATGACCCTCGATTCACAATCTCGGATCGGGGGTGTGACAGTAAGCGAATTTTATTCGAGCCTCTACTATAAACAAATTTCTTTCGAACTTCTATTAAAGGTAGACTTCAGCCGAGCTTCTTTGTAGCCGGATCCCAAACGAGCTTCTACAATGGGGCTGGCTCCACCAGTCAGGTCACTACTCCGAGCTTCCACGACAACAGATCTTCGATCGAGCTTCTACAATAATCGGCCTCCTTTCAGCCTTCTACAAGAATCAGACTCTATCTGAACTTCCATAGCGGATGGATTTCGAATGAACTTCTACAACAGATGGGCTCCAGCAACTGGATTTCTACAATGGCCGACCACCTCTGGTGTCTGTCGAACCTCCCCAGCCATCAACCTCCAATAGCGTCAGCCGGACTTCAACAATGCCATCCGGACTTCCACAGGATCCCCTAGACTCCTCCAGCGGACGAACCTCCCCAACACCATCCGAAGTCCACCGTCGGCCGACCCTCTGCCAGATTCCTCATGAAACCAGACTTCTCCAACAAAAAATTCCCATCCGAGCTTTTACAATAGATGACTCCCGCCTGCAGCATCAGTGCTCTAGGCATCCAACAATAGTAGACCCGTCAGCAACCTCAAAAACATCCGAGCTTCTCCTGGATCGACGAGATAGAGAGCTATTCTGCTCCATCAGACATCCCAACCGAGCTTCAACCGACAGATCTGAACTCTCTAGCAAGTCACGACAATGGCCACTACCTACTCCACTCTTTGTAATGGATTCCGTGTGGCTCTACCACTCTGTGGCAAGTCGCGACAACAGACACCACTCCACTCTCTGTAACAAACTCCATATGGCCCTGAACGATCCTTTGATGCCACTACTCTCCGTAACAAACTCCGCGTGGCCCTGAACGGCCACCACCAGGTGGTTACAGACATCGCTGTCAATCAGTTACGCCCTCCATCTATAAAAAGGGACCCCAGATACATTTTTCTCTAAGCTCTAAACTCTATCTCGAAACTCTGCTAAAATTTTCACTCAAGCACTCCATTTTTGTTGAAGTAGAGTACTGACTTGAGCGTCGAAGGGTCTTATCGGAGCACCCCCAACTCTGGTTTAGACTTTCCTTATAGGTCCCGACGGTGGCCGCGGTCATCTCAACTCTAGCTTCTCCGACATCGACGAAATTCTGCACCAACAGAATTGGCACTAGAGGAAGGGGTTGTGTCTTCATAGTACCCTTGTTCTTAAAGGAGTGCTCAATGGGACTATCTCTGGTCACCTTCTCCGACATCTACTTCTCCTTCTCCTACCAGATCTCTACCTGATGCCTCCCCGAAAGGCATCCACTAGACGATCCACGGCCTCCCACAGCTAGATCTCAGCAAGCTCCGCAAACTCCAGCCTCATCTCTAGTTTTCCAGGCTCCTCCTCCTCCGACAACGGCAGTCAGTATGGAGCAGTTTGACTTGCTGGTTCAGCAGGTCAGGGGCCTCACCGAAGCAGTGCAGGTCATGCAGCAGCAGCAGCAGCAGCTGCAGGCATCAGTGCGGTTGGAAAGAGCATCGTCGGAGTTTCAGAATCCGGCAATTGGGTGGGCCACTTGGGCAAGTCGTTCCATCTTCTCCAGAAAGGGGAAGCAGAAGGCAGAGAGCCCACCATCCAATCATGATTCCACCCCCGAAGAGTCCCTACCTCCATTCCACTAGAAGATCCTTGAGACTCGCAGTCGAGAGGACCTCCTGGATCAAAGATTTTGGGAGATGAACTGGCGGATCGAAGAGCTCTGCCATACTCCCACTGCTTACGTTGAGGACATCTGCACTGACCCTCCTTTCTCTTAAATGATCATGCAGGAGCCAATCCCACCGAACTTCAAGCTCCCCCAATTCGAGAGCTATGATGAAACCTCGGATCCGGTTGACCACCTGGAGGCCTTCTGGATAATGATGCTGCTCCATGGTGCGTCAGACGCCATCCTGTACCGAGCTTTCCCGTCTACCTTGAAGGGAGCAGCAAGAAATTAATACTCGACACTGAAGTCGGGTACTATCTTCTCCTTTGATCAGATGAGCCACCAGTTCGTTGCTCATTTCGTCAGCAGCCGTGCCCCCAGAGAGATTCGGAGTCCCTCATCAACATCAAGCAAAAGGAGAGAGAATCCATTTGAGCTTACATCAACCATTTTAACGTCGCCGCATTGGAGGTCCGAAACTTGGACCAATCGGTTGCGATGGCCGCCCTGAAGGGCGGTCTTCAAAGAACGATCTTCTATTTTCTCTGGAAAAGAAGTATCTCAGGGACTTTGCTGATTTGCTGGCTTGGGCCGAAGTATATGCCCGAGCAGAAGAAGCCTTCAAGATGAAGGACGAGGAGACCGTGAAGGAGCGACAGGCGGGAGACTCCAGCAAGCCCACAGTTGAAAAAGGGCCGAGTGAAGCTCAGCCACATTCTCGAACTCCCTCCGGATACAAGCGTGTCCAGACTCCTCCCGGGCTCGTAGGTAGAGAAGCCTAGACCGTAGAGTTCGGAGGGCTTCTCTCCCAGGAAGATTCCACAGCTACGCCCCTCTCAACGCATCGAAAATCCAAGTACTGATGGAGGTCAGGGAGCAGCTGCCGAGGTCGGAAAGAATGCGCACACACTCCAGAAAGTACAACCCTAACAAGTTCTGCCTCTATCATCATGACCACAGCCATGACATGGAGGAGTGCATTCAGCTCCGAGATGAGATCGAGGAGCTCATCAGACGAGGTCGGCTTGACAGATTCATTCGACGCCGATCTGAAGGTAGGGAAGCTCGGTCGAGGGCCCTATCGCAACCAGAGCCGCCAAGGAGGGAGGAGCAGCCTGAAGATCGGCCTCCGATTGAGATTATCAACTCCATCTTAGGAGGAACCCGATGGGGAGCAGACCTTCCGCGGCTATGGGATTCAAAAAATCTATGGATGTACTACCAATAACTTTGCCTTAAATAAAAGTTTCTTTCATATTTGCATATCTTTTCTTTTGGCATGAGCTCAAAATGATAGGGAGTAGCTCCTTCCGACATCGAAACTAAGCGTGTTAAGAACAGGAGGAGGACCTCATCCTAACACGAGCAAAGTCGAAGATCCAGTTATTTAAAGATCGGATGGGGGGAGAGGCCCTTGCAATGGCCCTTATGTGCCCCACAGCCACATTAGGAACAGGAGGAGAACCTCATCCTAACGTGAGCAAAGTCGAAGGCCGATTATTTAAAGATCGGATGAGGGGAGGCCTTACAACGGTCCTTATGTGCCTCCACAGCCACATTAGGAACAGAAGGAGAACCTCGTCCTAACGTGAGCAAAGTCGAAGGCCCGGTTACTTAAAAATTGGATAAGGAGAGAGGCCCTTACAATGACCCTTATGTTCCCCCACAGTCATATTAGGAACAGGAGGAGAACCTCATCCTAACATGAGCAAAGTCGAAGGCCCGGTTACTTAAAGATCGGATGGGGGGAGAGGCCCTTACAACGGCCCTTATGTGCCCCCACAGCCATGTTAAGAACAGGAGGAGAACCTCATCCTAACATGAGCAAATTCGAAGGCTCAGTTATTTTAAGATCGGATGGAGGGAGAGGCCTTACAACGGCCCTTATGTGCCCCATAACCATATTAGGAACAGGAGGAGAACCTCATCCTAACATGAGCAAAGTCGAAGGCCTGGTTATCTAGAGACCGAATGAGGGGAGAGGCCCTAGCAATAGCCCTTACGTGTCCCCACAGCCCTGTTAGAAATAGGAGGAGAACCTTGTCCTAACATAAGCTGAAATTGACTGTCGGGAATAGAAGGAGAACCTCGTCCTAATACAAATAAAGACCCGATCGATCAAGATCGGACAAGGAGGAAAGCCTCCTCAACGGATCTTCTACACTCCCATGACCCCGTTAAGAGCCGAGGAAAAACCCTCAGTCAAACACAAAAAAAAGAAAAAGGGGGAGATTAAAAGGGAAAGCGACAAACTACACCAGTGATAAGTGAAAACAAACTACATCAAAGACACAAGGGATCTCATCTCAACGAGGAAGGAGACTCTTATCAAAAACCCTCAGTCGCTAAGAGAGAACTCAACACAGGCTGAGGAAAAATCAACTTTCTCAAGGTAATGAGAAGTTCGGACCCCCAAGCTCAAGCACCGAAAGGAAGCGTCAAACTCAAATGGCCTCGAAAAGATCTATGGTTATGAACAAAAAGAGCAAATCAACACGACGGTGATCAGAAACCTTCAAACAATATCGACATCGACAAGATAAAAGATAAAAGAAGTTTGGTAAATGATGACTCAAAGCAAGAATAGACGAGGAATTACAAACAACGCCGACATCGAACAAGACAGAAGACAAAAGAAGTTCGATAAACGATAACTTAATACAAGAATAGACAAGGTAATAAAAAATTTTCTTTTCATTTCATTAGTGAAGTGTACATTACAAAGCTCTGAAGGCCCAAAAAAAAATGATAAAAAAAAAAGAATACATGGAAGGATGAAAGGTAAAAGGAGCTTTAAGGAAGCTCGGCTCCTTCCAACTTCGAGCTCTCAATTCCAGTCTTATTAGGGATGGCTTTAAGTTTTTGACTTCTTCTTCCAGTTTCATCTTTCTTAGCAGCATCTCCAGTACATCTAGTGGAACCGCCGACTTTCGCCCTCCGACTCCCGAAGCCTCTTCCTCAGGACCTCGGACTCTGCCTCAGCATCCTTGACCGCCTGCTGCTCGTAGGTCAGCTGAATCTTCAGCCGCTGCAGTTCGGCCTCCTCCCACCCAAGGGCCACAGACAATTCTGCCATGGTCCCCCTCATGGAGTGGAGCTCGTCGGAGCCTTGTGCAGAGGTGGGCTGGACTCTCTCAGACAACTGCCTCTGAAGGCGGACAACTTCGTCGATCGCCATCTTGAGCTTCCTTCGGTAGTCCTCTACTTGCCCGCACCAGTCGACTCGGTAAGCGTTGTAGTTCGCCTCAGCATCTTGCAGCTGCTTTTGAAGGTCGGATAATTTTTTGATCAGTCTCGATCGCATTCGGCCTGAGTGGCGAGCCAGGATGAGCTCCCGTCCAACTGGCCGATCTTCTCTCGTGCAGCCGCCAGCTCAACTTCAAGAGAGCTGATCTTGGAAGCCTGAGTCCAAGATCAGTTGCTGGTGCATTTTTGGAGTTCTTCAAGCTCCGCCACGAAGTCGCCCTTCCTCCGGGTGTATTCCATGAAACCCTTTTTATGGAGGTCGCGAAAGTGAGTAGCCTCCGTAGTGACCTCTGAATGGCTCTTCCTAAGTCAGTGAAGTTCGTCATCCAGCTTCTTGAATTTCTTCATCAAGTGACAAACTTTCCTTCTGAGGTCCCGGATCATCAACTTCAGAGGAATCCTCTGTGGTAGGGGAAGAGCTTCGACAGAGCACTGTCATTGGGAGACGAGCGCCACAACTCAAATTAGTGCCAGAAGACAAAAGAGAAGGAAAAGAATGCAGATGAAGAAAAAGGAGCTCTCTGTAAAGAAGAATCTGATTTCATTGATTAAATAATTTTTAAGTACAAGAGAATAAAGAAAAGTTGCCACAAAGAAAAAATATAAAACTAGAGGTTTTGGACCTCTGGATAGAAATGGAGGAGCTCGATGCCCCCGGAAGGTCGATCGTGGTAGCCACAGCGGCTGAAGAGGTCCCGACTGGAGGAGGACCGGCAGCGGCTTCGAAAGGTCTGGCTTCATCGTCGGATGCCTCATCCATGAAGTCGAGGTCCAGTTCGGAAGATTTTCTGGCCATCTTCTCTTGGCAGAGTTCGAAGCCCTTGATGAAAGCGTCCTGGCCAAACTGGACCTGCAGATCCTCCATCTCGGAGGAGGTCTTGAACTCCTCCACCACTCGGGCCCTCACTCCGAGACTAGGGATGGGATCTGCACCTTCAGCTCGAAGACTTGTGCCTTCAGTTCGGAGACCTCGGCCTCTGCCTTCTTCCTTTTCTCCTCCAAGGCGGCCCTCAGTTCAGATGAGGTTTGTCCCTCCTTCTGCAGCACCTCCTGGAGACTTGTGACCTCGATGATCTTCTCCTCGAGGTGGACGGCCTCAGCTAGGCGACCTTCTTCCACTCGGGTCGCCTCCCTCTTGGCGATCTTCATCGCCTCGACGTTGGTGATGAGCTGGTGTCCAATCTACAAGAGAGGCCGGGGAGTCAATATAAAGGCTAAGGAGTAAACTAAGTAAAGAAGCAAGAAGAAGAAAAAAGTGAATTGACCTACCTCGAGAAAAGATCCCAGAGAGTCCCAGACCCACAGCTCAGGATCAGCAAGGACGATCCTGTGGATGACCTCGGGCAGAATGCACCTTCGACCAGCCTTTTTATTAAATCCCTATTGTTGAAGGGATTTCCTCCAGATCTTCCTCAGAGCCGTCGGCCTCTCGATGGTAGCCTTGCGCTGCGGCTCTTGCAGGCTAGGGTCTTCTTTCTTCTCCTCCTTTCGGCCCCCGGTGCTCCCTCGGGACGAGCCTTGGGAGTGGGAACGTCAGTCGAGGGGTTCCATGAAGAGGCTCGAGGGACTTCGGCCTCGACATCAGAGGGGGCATCGACGGCAACGGCCACCTGAGCAGGCACGGCCGAGCTCGTCTCTTCTGTCCTTGCTCTCTTTGCTGACCCCGAAGTCGCGACGCCTTTTCTCTTGTGGGTCTTGAGACCCTGGGCTAACCTTCGAGCCACGCCTGTGTCCATGTCTGCAATAAAAGAAGATTGACACAGCTCAGAAATAGAGTAAGAGAAAGGAAAAGCAGCAAATATATATATATATATATATATATATATATATATATATATATATATATATATATGTATGTATGTATGTATGTATGTATACATATATATATTAATGATAGTATCGACAGGATCAAAAGGGCTCAAACCAATGTTGAACAAGAGTTGTTCCTTCAGAAGTTCAGAGAGAAGGGGGGCTGGATAGGCCTCGAGCTTATTGGAGGCTTTGAGGTCATCCCTTTCCAGGCTAGAAGCCCGACGGATGGAATCCCTCAGAGAGCCCCAGGGGGTAATCCCAGCTCTAAGGTCAGACATCGGACGTAGAAGAACCTCTCCTTCTAGTCGTGGATAGAAGAGGGGGCGCCTTTCAACAACCCCTTTCTACCGAACTGGGGGGAGAAGTACACCAGTCCTTTGTCGAGGGGTGACACTTGAAAGTATAGAAATTTTTAAACAGGAAAAGGGTTGGCTGGACTTCGGCTAGGCAATAGAGGGAAAAAAATCCTATCAGAAATCTAAAGGAGTTCGATGCTACAGAAACTAAAGAAATGTTTAAAAAAATGGAAGAGAGCGATGACAAAAGGCGGAGCAAAAGTCGAACTCCGGTACGAAAGCTTCTTGGTATAAACAGAAGCAGCCAGGGGGAGGAGCGCTAGCCCGGCCAGTCGGCCTGGGAAGCTCCAGCTCGTACTCCAGAGGAATCCGTACTGAATCCTAATCAGTGAGAGTTCCTCCGGAGTCAGAGAGCTGGCGATGATATCTGGTACAAAGATCAAACAAGGTTCATCTACAGAACTGAGGTTTTGGGGAGCTGGGACAGATGAACTCCTAGAACTGCTAGAGGAGGAAGTGCTGGAGGACATTATGAATTGAGCAAAAACTCTAAAAATCCCAAAAAAATTGAGAAAAATAAGAGTAGGGGCGCTCGCGAAAAACTGAACAGGCGGGATATACAGAAGAAAAATGGAAGAAGAATAGCAAGAGAAAAAGTGAAGAGGGGAGTTCTGGAACTAACCTAGGTTGGTTCGAGAAGTGCAGAGATGTGGAGATGGGGATTGACTCGAAGAATGCCTAATGCCGAACAGGATGAAACTCTCAGGAAAGAAGAAGGGCACCAACAGGACTCTCAGGCAAAGTGAAATTCCTGAAGGGGGAGCAGATTTTAATAGGCAACAGGGCCCAGCGCAGTAATGATTGTGGATCTTCTCTGGCCGACCTACACTTGCCGCGTGTCCCACTCACCGTGGCAGGCGGTTGAAAATGGCTGACAGCTGATAAATCATTATTGCACCGTACCTAGAGCAACGCTCCAATGGAAATTCTGAAAAAATCTTTTCGGATCGTCTCGATTTGAAAAGGCTCCAGCACCAGTGCGCCAAATGCCAAAATATCTAAAAACCATCGAGTGCGAAAATCAAGAGAGACAACTTCGACTGTGAGAATTTCTCTGTACTTCTTTCATTCAAAATTCAAACTCGAAAGTAGAGGGACTGGTGTTGGGTATAAAATACCCCCAGCTGAAGTTTGTAAAAGGCCGACCCTTCTAGGGCTTTTTCGGCTTCCGACCTTGTATGGCATCTTTCTGACTCCCTCGACCATTCGAGCTTCCATAATGCCATTCGAGCTCCTACAAGAACCGAATTTCAGTCGAACTCCTATAGTGGATGGATCCTAGATGAATTTCAACAACGGAAGGGCTCCACCAGCCGGATCTCTACTCCAAACTTCTACCGCAAGTAGTCTACTCCGAACATCTACTGCAGGCGGTCTACTCCGGATCTCTACTGTAAGCAATTTTATTCGAGCCTCTATTGTAAACAAATTTCTTCCGAACTTCTATTAAAGGTAGACTTCAGCAGAGCTTCTTTGTAGCCGGATCCCAGACGAGCTTCACAATGGGACAGGGCTCCACCAGCCAGGTCACTACTCTGAGCTTCCACGACAACCGATCTTCGACCGAGCTTCTACAATAAGCGGCCTCCTTTCAGCCTTCTACAAGACCGAACTCCGTCTGAACTTTCATAGCGGATGGATTTTGAACGAACTTCTACAACAGACGGACTCCAGCAGCTGGATTTCTACAACAGCCGACCGCCTCCGATGTCTGCTGAACCTCCCCAACCATCAACCTTCAATAGCATCATCCGGACTTCAATAATGCCATCCGGACTTCCACAGGATCCCCCAGACTCCTCCAACGGATGAACCTCCCCAATACCATCCGAAGTCCACCATCGACCGACCCTCTGCTAGATTCCTCATGAAATCGAACTTCCCCAACAGAAAGTCCCCATTCCGAGCTTCTACAATAGATGACTCCTGCTTGCAGCATCAGATGCTCTAGGCACCCAACAACAGTAGACCCATCAGCAATCTCGAAAACATCCGAGCTTCTCCTGGATCAACGAGACAGAGAGCCATTCTGCTCCATCAGACATCCCAATCGAGCTTCAGTCGATAGATCCGAACTCTCTGGCAAGTCACGACAACGGCCACTACCCTACTCCACTCTCTATAATGGATTGCGTGTGCTCCACCACTCTCTGACAAGTCGTGATAACGGACACCACTCCACTCTCCGTAACAAACTCCACATGGCCCTGAACAGCCCTCTGATGCCACTACTCTCCATAACAAACTCCGCATGGCCCTGAACGGTCCATTACCAGGTGGTTACAGACATCGGTGTCAATCAGTTACGCCTCCATCTATAAAAAGGGACCCCCAGATACGTTCTTCTTAAGCTCTAAACTCTATCTCGAAACTCTGCTAAAATTTTCACTCGAGCACTCCATTTCTGTTGAAGCAGAGTACTAACTTGAGCGTCGGAGGGTCTTACCGGAGTACCCCCAACTCCAGTTTAGACTTCCCTTGCAGGTCCCGACGGGCCACAGTCATCTCAACTCCAGCTTCTCTGGCGTCAGCGGAATTCTGCACCAACAGGCTATATCAGGTCGTGTACATAGCATAGCATACATGAGGCTTCCTATTGCCGAAGAATAAGTGATCTTGATCATGCATTCAATCTCCTCAGGTGTGCCAGGGCACATCTTCTTGGAGAGATGAATGCCATATCTAAAAGGTACTAAATCTTTTTGGAGTTTTCCATGCTAAACCTTTTTAGCACCTCTTCTATGTACATCTTCTTGAAAGTTCGAGCATTCTATTTGGTCTATCTCTATAGACCTTAATACCTAGTATAAAGGATGCCTCTCCTAGATCTTTCATAGAGAACTTCTTAGACAACCATATTTTGATTGAGGTCAACATGAGAATGTCATTCTCAATTAGGAGGATGTCATCTATGTACAATACGAGAAAGACAACCACGCTCCCACTGACCTTTTTGAACACACATGGTTCCTCCTCATTCTTGATGAAACCAAATATTTTGATCACATCATTGAAATGAGTATTTTAGCTCCAAGATGCTTGCTTAAGTCCATAAATGGACCTTTGCAGCTTGCAGACCTTATGATCATCATCACTGGATGTGAAACCAAGTGGCTGTTCTATATAGATATCTTCCTCAAGATGTCCATTTAAGAACACCATTTTCATGTCCATCTGTCATATTTCATAATCGAAATAGGCTGCAACAGCAAGCAATGTGCGGATGGATTTTAGCATGGCTACGGGCGAGAAGGTATCCTGATAGTCAATGCATTCGCACTGACTATAACCTTTCGCTATGAGCCTAGCCTTGAATGTCTCTACATTACCATCTGCACTATCTTTTTCTTGAAGATCCATTTACACCAATAGGTATAATACCTTCAGGTGGATCTATCAAGGTCCAGACTTGGTTTGAGTGCATCGAGTCAATTTCTGATCTCATTGTCTCT
>NC_026006.2:4939886-5026495 GCF_000442705.2 Elaeis guineensis
TCTGCTCTCTCTCTTAGATTTTTAGATTTATGGAATTAAAAAAAAAAAAAAAAATATAATATAATAATAATAATTAAAAAAATATAAGAAGAGTTTTCATGGATCAATCCGAAAATCCTGGATGCTGTCGTCTAGTTAATCCATGTGGGACATTGGATTTTAATAAATTTTAATTTTTTTAATTCGATAAAATTTTGATCAAAAATATGATATTTGACGTACCAGGTCGGAGAAGGATTTTCAAGATTTCTAGAATTCTAGTTTGGATTTTCTTTTGAGGTAAGTAGTGTTTACTTTTATTGAATTTATCTGATAAATTATAAATTTGAATTAAATAAATTCATGGCATGCTTGTGATTGAAAATATTTATTGAAATAAATTGAAATTATTATGATTATTATTTTGATTATTTATGATTGAAGTTATTTGTTGAAATTATTTATGATTGAAGTTATTTGTTGAAAATTATATGATGATGTATGATCATAAAGAATGATATGATTGATTTGACTCGAATATCATTATTTATATTATTTTTGAAAATAATATATGAATTGGAAGATGATATGAATTGACAACCTGACTATGTAAAGGACCCCGCCAATGGGGCATATACGTTGGCAATTGATTGTCCTGAGGGTTTATGTCGCCAGCGAGACCAGCGACATGTCGCCAGAGAGACCAGCGACAAACCGCCAGCGAGACCAGCTTCCAAAGGACTTGGCTGCCAGATGATTCGCAGCCTACCGCAAGCAGATACGGTATTATGACCCTGCCACAGGAAAAATATGGTCATAGTCATGGTTGGTAAGAAGAACTTAAGAAATTGATGAATTTAAGATGATAAGCATAATTTGAAATTATGATGAATTAAATTTTATATATGATTGATAGTATGATTATGATTTCATGAATTACATATTGATTTTGTTATTATCAGTAAATCGATATGTATAGTATTATTGCCTGATTATTCAGTTAAAGGTATACACTGCTTACTGGGCTATTTAGCTCATGATGAGTTTTATATTTTTCTTTACAGATCCAGAAAATTAGCATGATGCGGATTTCGGTTGGGAGAGCGATTAGAGATGGAGTTAGCTCATTTGATTTAGGATTTTCTCAGAATTGATTCAAGACTTTTATTTTAAGTGTTGACTTTGTCAGACAATTATTTTTCTTTTGGACACTGAGTTTTGATTTGTTATTTGAACTAAGTTTGATTGTTAAAAATTAAAAAATTATTTAACTTTATGTGTAAGATATCATGATGAGATGCCTTGCATGCTTATGGAAAAATTTTCTATGAGTATGCGGCGGTTGCCATGACCCTCGATTCACAATCTCGGATCGGGGCGTGACAATTAATATGGTATCAGAGCATAAGTAGATAGATAAAGACATGTAGAATAGAATGAGCGAGTGATGGGTAGATATTAGGAAATTTGAGAGGTTAGTTATGATGATTATGATCTGACCTGTCTCAAGTAAGTTTATAACCTTATTAAGGATAAGTTATTATCTCAAATTTGTCATAGGTCAAAATGCCTCCACGACGAACGAAGAATACTCAAGGAGCGGTAGGAGGGACATCAAATCCACTTGGTGATAACACTCCCCAATTGAATAGCGGCACATCTCAGCAGGAGGGAATCCTTGATCCTACCGAAAATACTCCGACAGTACAGGAGGAGCCGAACATGACTCAACTAATGCAAACTCTGATCGGAGTAGTTCAAACACAGCAACAGTTACTTCAACAACAACATGCACAGCCACGTCAGCATTCCACCGACACCTGGACATGGAGAACATCCGATGCAGAGAAACAATATCGTCGAGTTTAAGAAGCTAGCCCCTCCAGCCTTCAAAGGGACCATCGAGCCACTGGAAGCAGATAACTGGATTATGAAATGGAGAAGGCATTCGCCGTGCAAGAATGCACGATGAAGAGAAGATCCGCTACACAGCATATCTGTTACAAGGCGAGGCATACAACTGGTGGCGTATACTTGAACAAAAATATGAACACGATAGGATACCACTCACTTGGGAGAGATTTCGAGATGAATTCTTTGACAAGTACTTCCTCGAAGTGTCAGAATACAGAAAGAGCAGGAGTTCATTCATCTGAAACAGGAGAACAGATCCGTTGCAGAATATGAAGCTAAATTCAGGAGTTAGCCAAGTTTGTTCCAAGATTAGTTGAGATTGAGCAAGACAGAGTACATAAATTTGAAATGGACTGAAGACAGAAATTAAAAATAAGTTGTACCCTATGAGTTAACTACTTATGCCTCAGTTGTGAATAAAGCTCTAATAATTGAGAGGAAAGTTAATGAAGCACACGGAGAGAGAACGGAATCAGAAGAAGAGAAATAGGTTTGGTGGAACTCAAGGACGAAATCAGAACAATAAGGGTCCAGCAAAGAAGCCAGCAAATGATAAGAATCGTGAGAATGAGACAGCTAGATGTTCGAGATGTGGCCGAAGAGAGCATGAGTCTTCTAATTGCCCATGGAATACTGGTTCTTGTTTTAGCTGTGGACAGAAAGGACACAAATTGCAGATTGCCCCCAGAGGAATGAGAATAGACCCACACAAACAAAGGATGGAGGTCAAAGGCCGAAAACTCAAGGAAGGATCTATGCACTCACACAACAGGATGCTCAGGCCTCTAATGCTGTGGTGACAGGTATCATTCCTGTATCTGTATTCATGCTTCAGTTTTGTTTGATTCTGGTGCTACACACTCCTTTATATCCACTACTTTTATTAGACAACATGATATAGTATGTGAACCTATGAAAATCAAATTATATGTTGAGACACCAGTAGGTGGTATTTTGAGTACCGAAAGTGTGTGCAAGTCATGTAGTATCAGAATAGGAGAAAGAGAATTACCGACAGATTTGGTGGTCCTAGATATGCATGATTTCGATGTCATTCTAGGAATGGATTGGCTTGCTACTTATCATGCCTCTGTGGATTGTCATGGAAAGAGAGTGAACTTTCAAATACCGAAAGAATTAACATTCAGTTTTGATGGAAGTACAGGAACCACCCCTCCACGTATTATTTCATTTGTGCAAGCTAGACAGATGCTAAGAAAGGGATGTAGAGGTTACCTAGTATCAATAAAGAATAAAGAACATGATGAATTGAAGTTACAGGATATTCCTATCGTAAATGAATTTTGGATGTATTCATTGATGATTTAACCGGACTACCACCAGACAGAGAAATTGAATTTACCATTGAGTTGGCACCCAATACTGGTCCGATTTCTAAAGCTCCTTACCGAATGGCCCTATGGAGTTGAAGGAGTTAAAAGATCAATTACAGGATTTGTTGGATAAAGTTTTATAAGGCCTAGTGTATCTCCTTGGGGAGCTCCAGTCTTATTTGTGAAGAAGAAAGATGGTAGTATGAGGCTTTGTATCGACTATAGAGAGTTGAATAAGAACACTATCAGAAATAAGTATCCTCTACCTCGAATCGATGATTTGTTTGATCAGCTGCAAGGTGCACAAGTCTTTTCTAAAATTGATCTTCGTTCAGGATATCATCAGTTAAAAATCAAAACAGAGGACATACCAAAGACTGCATTTAGAACTCGTTATGGACATTATGAATTTCTAGTGATGCCATTTGGGTTAACCAATGCTCCAGCGGCCTTTATGGATTTAATGAACAGAATATTCAAATCCTATCTTGATAAGTTTGTTGTATATTTATTGACGATATCTTGATATATTCAAGAGCAAATTGGAGCATGAAGAACATTTACGGTGTGTACTACAAATATTGAGGAAAGAAAAGCTTTATGCCAAATTTAAGAAGTGTGAATTTTGGTTGGACAAAATAGTCTTTTTAGGACACATCGTGTCTAAAGATGGAATTTCTGTGGATCCAACAAAAGTGGAAGCTGTGATGCAGTGGAACAGACCTACAAAATTTTCGAGATTCGAAGCTTTCTGGAAATGACAGATTACAACGATTTGTAGAAGGATTCTCCCACATAGCCACCTTTGATTCGATTTACTCAAAAAAGAGTTAAATTCGAGTGGACGAAGATTATGAACAGAGTTTTCAAGAGTTAAAACAAATGACTAGTTCAGCCCCTATCCTTACTATACCAACAGAGATGATGGATTCACAATTATAGTGATGCATCTAAAAGGGACTCGACTGTGTATTGATGCAACATGGTAAGGGTGGCCTATGCCTCAAACAATGAAACTATATGAACAGAATATCCGACACATGATTTAGAATTAGCTGCAGTGATTTTGCCCTAAAAATTTGGAGACATCACTATACCGGTGCGCCAGTGTGAAGTATTTACTATCATAAGAGTTTGAAGTATATTTTTACGTAGAAGAATTAAACATGAGACAGAGAAGGTGTTAGAACTTTGAAAGATTATGATTAACAATCATTATCATCCTGGAAAAGCTAATGTCGTTGCTGATGCCCTTAGTAAAAATTCGTGAAAATTTGGCAGTTTAATCACACATCAAAGCCAATTATGGAGGATATAAGAACTAAATAAACATCCGAAAATATGACTCAACAGTACGATTAGCCAACATAAGGGTTCAGCCAACACTCATTGAAAGAATTATAGTTGCCAAAATGATGATCCACAACTAATGAAAATAAGGATTCAGTAGGAAGCTGATGTTCAATCTAAATCAAGATACATGATGATGGTTTCGTTGAGTTTCGAAATAGAATTTGCATACCCAATGATTCAGTACTCAAGCATGAATACTTCAGAAGCACATCAGACCGTTATACAGTTTATCCGGGAGGTACTAAGATGTATAGAGACTTAAAGAAAATATACTGGTGGAATAATATGAAGAGAGAGATCACTCAATTTGTGGCTCTAATTTTGGTGTGTCAACAAGTTAAAGCTGAACATCAAGACCTGCGGGACTACTTCAACCTCTTGATATTCAGTATGGAAGAGGGAACATATCACTATGATTTGTAACTGGACTACCTAAGACTCCAAGTAAAAATGATGCAGCCTGGGTGATTGTGGATCGATTGACAAAGTCTGCACACTTTCTACCAATTAGAGTTGATTTATCTTGAAAGACTAGCAAAATTATATATGAAAGAAATGTAAGGCTACATGGAATTCAGTGACCATCGTATCGGATCGAGATACCAGATTTGTATCACATTTTTGGAAGAGCTTACACAAAGCATTAGGAATAAAATTAAACTTCAGTACAGCTTTTCATCCACAGACTGATGGTCAGTCAGAGAGAACTATTCAGATCTTAGAAGATATGTTGAGAACCTGTATTTTGGATATGAAAAGTTCATGGGATGAGCATCTACCTTTGATGAGTTCGCTTACAATAACAGTTATCAGCTAGCATTGGTATGGCACCTTAGAAGTATTATATGGTAAAGATGTCGATCACGATTCACTAGATATGTTGGTGAGCAGAGAATATTGGGTCCCGAACTTGTTCAACAAGCAGTCGAGAAGATTCAATTAATTAAAGAATGACTTGGGCAGCACAAAGCAGACAGAAAAGTTATGTAGATAATAGGAGATGGAAATTAGAATTTCAAATTGGTGACCATGTATTCTCAAAGTGTCTCTCAAAAGGAATCTCAAGATTTGGCATTCATGGCAAATAAATCCTAGATATGTGGGTCCATTTGAGATTTTGGAAAGAATTGGTGAGGTGGCATATAGACTTGCCTTACCACCTTACTTGTAGGAGTTCATAATATTTTTCATGTTTCTATGTTAAAGAAATACTTACCAGACCCAAGTCACATCATGGAACTTGAACCATTGCAAGCTAAAAAGGATTATCATATGCAGAATATCCGTACAGATCGTGGGATCGTAAAGAATAAGTGCTCTGAGACATCACAACATTCCTTATGTCAAGGTACAGTGGAGTCAACATTCGGAAAGAGAAGCTACTTGAAAACTAGAGGAAGAAATGAAGCAAAAATATCCCCAGCTCTTCGAGACCACAGGTATGAAAAATTTGAGGATGAAATTTTTTTTAGGGGTGAAGAATGTTATAGCCCAAGCCCAATCCAATTTAAAAGACCCAAGCCCATTTAAAAAAAAAAAAAGAAGAACAGGGGAACTGGGAAGAAGACTCCTGGTAGGAGTCTTCTTCCGATGAAACCACATGATTGGGAGCCCTAGGACCACTAGGAGTCCTAGGGCTCTCTATAAAAAAACTCTCCCCTTCCTTAGAAGCCCCACCGATCCTTTCCCCTCTCTTCCTCCTTGATTTTCCCGATTGGAGCCACGGATACTTGTTTCGTGCTCACTGTGATTGCTCGTCGGTGGGTCACCAGAGGCCGAAGTAAGCTTTCCTCCTCTTCCTCTCTTCTTTCTCCTTCTTCCCGTGCCTCTGTGCACAACTGCCGGCAACGGTGTCACCGATTTTTGTCGGAGAAGGGACCCCTGTTTGGTTTCTTCTTCCCTTTGTTTTCTGGTGTCGGCAATCACAACCGACCGCCAGCCTTGCCTCTCTAAACTCGAGAGAGTTGCCTCCCCTCTGTCGTTGGGTTCGCCATGTCAGCTGTGGCCTGAACGGTCGGTCAAGGGAGGGGACTACCGGTCCCTGTTTCGGCCAGGAAGGAGCCCAGAGAGAAAAGAAAAAAAAAAGAAAAAGAAAAGAAGAAAAGAAAAAAAAGAAGAAAAGAAAGAAAAGAAAAGAAAAAAAAAGAGAGAGTAAAAATGAAAGGGAGAGAGAAACTTTCTCTCTCTGCTCTCTCTCTTAGATTTTTAGGATTTATGAAATTAAAAAAAAATGATAATATAATAATAATAATTAAAAGAAATATAAGAAGAGTTTCCATGGATCAATCCAAAAATCCTGGATGCTGTCGTCTAGTTAATCCATGTGAGGACATTGGATTTTAATAAATTTTAATTTTTTTTAATTCGATAAAATTTGATCAAAAATATGATATTTGACATACCAGATCTGGAGAAAGATTTTCAAGATTTCTAAAATTCTTAGTTTAGATTTTCTTTTGAGTAAGTAGTGTTTACTTTTATTAAATTATCTGATAAATTATAAATTCTAAATTAAATAAATTCATGACATGCTTGTGATTGAAAATATTTATTAAAAATAATTATTAAAATTATTTATGATTGAAGTTATTTGTTGAAATTATTTATGATTGAATTATTTGTTGAAAAATTATTATGATGTATGATCATAAAGAATGATATGATTGATTTGACTCGAATATCATTTATTTATATTATTTTTGAAAATAATATATGAATTGAAAGATGATATGAATTTGACAATCTGACTATGTAAAAGACCCCGCCAATGGGGCATATACGTTGGTAATTGATTGTCCTGAGGGTTTATGTCGCCAGTGAGACCAGCGACATGTCATCAGAGAGACCACCGACAAACCGCCAGTGAGACCAACGGTTCCAAAGGATTTGGCTGCCAGATGATTCGCAGCCTACCACAAGCAGATACGCGGTATTATGACCCTGCCATAAGAAAATATGGTCATAGTCATGGTTGGTAAGAAGAATTTAAGAAATTGATGAATTTAAGATGATAAGCATAATTTAAAATTATGATGAATTGAAATTTATATATGATTGATAGTATGATTATGATTTCATGAATTTACATATTGATTTTGTTATATCAGTAAACCAACATGTACAGTATTATTGCTTGATTTATTCAGTTAAAGGTATACACTGCTTACTGGGCTATTTAGCTCATGATGAGTTTTATATTTTTCTTTACAGATCCAGAAAATTAGCATGATGCAGGATTTTGGTTGGGAGAGCGATTAGAGATAGAGTTAGCTCATTTGATTTAGGATTTTTTCAGAATTGATTCAAGACTTTTATTTTAAGTGTTAACTTTGTCAGACAATTATTTTTCTTTTGGACACTGAGTTTTGATTTGTTATTTGAACTAAGGTTTGATTGTTAAAAACTAAAAAATTATTTAACTTTATGTATAAGATATCATGATGAGATGCCTTTGAATGCTTATGGGAAAAGTTTTCTATGAGTATGCGGCAGTTGCTATGACCCTCGATTCACAATCTCGGATCGGGGGTGTGACAGTAAGCGAATTTTATTCGAGCCTCTACTATAAACAAATTTCTTTCGAACTTCTATTAAAGGTAGACTTCAGCCGAGCTTCTTTGTAGCCGGATCCCAAACGAGCTTCTACAATGGGGCTGGCTCCACCAGTCAGGTCACTACTCCGAGCTTCCACGACAACAGATCTTCGATCGAGCTTCTACAATAATCGGCCTCCTTTCAGCCTTCTACAAGAATCAGACTCTATCTGAACTTCCATAGCGGATGGATTTCGAATGAACTTCTACAACAGATGGGCTCCAGCAACTGGATTTCTACAATGGCCGACCACCTCTGGTGTCTGTCGAACCTCCCCAGCCATCAACCTCCAATAGCGTCAGCCGGACTTCAACAATGCCATCCGGACTTCCACAGGATCCCCTAGACTCCTCCAGCGGACGAACCTCCCCAACACCATCCGAAGTCCACCGTCGGCCGACCCTCTGCCAGATTCCTCATGAAACCAGACTTCTCCAACAAAAAATTCCCATCCGAGCTTTTACAATAGATGACTCCCGCCTGCAGCATCAGTGCTCTAGGCATCCAACAATAGTAGACCCGTCAGCAACCTCAAAAACATCCGAGCTTCTCCTGGATCGACGAGATAGAGAGCTATTCTGCTCCATCAGACATCCCAACCGAGCTTCAACCGACAGATCTGAACTCTCTAGCAAGTCACGACAATGGCCACTACCCTACTCCACTCTTTGTAATGGATTCCGTGTGGCTCTACCACTCTGTGGCAAGTCGCGACAACAGACACCACTCCACTCTCTGTAACAAACTCCATATGGCCCTGAACGATCCTTTGATGCCACTACTCTCCGTAACAAACTCCGCGTGGCCCTGAACGGCCCACCACCAGGTGGTTACAGACATCGCTGTCAATCAGTTACGCCTCCATCTATAAAAAGGGACCCCCAGATACATTTTTCTCTAAGCTCTAAACTCTATCTCGAAACTCTGCTAAAATTTTCACTCAAGCACTCCATTTTGTTGAAGTAGAGTACTGACTTGAGCGTCGAAGGGTCTTATCGGAGCACCCCCAACTCTGGTTTAGACTTTCCTTATAGGTCCCGACGGTGGCCGCGGTCATCTCAACTCTAGCTTCTCCGACATCGACGAAATTCTGCACCAACAGAATTGGCACTAGAGGAAGGGGTTGTGTCTTCATAGTACCCTTGTTCTTAAAGGAGTGCTCAATGGGACTATCTCTGGTCACCTTCTCCGACATCTACTTCTCCTTCTCCTACCAGATCTCTACCTGATGCCTCCCCGAAAGGCATCCACTAGACGATCCACGGCCTCCACAGCTAGATCTCAGCAAGCTCCGCAAACTCCAGCCTCATCTCTAGTTTTCCAGGCTCCTCCTCCTCCGACAACGGCAGTCAGTATGGAGCAGTTTGACTTGCTGGTTCAGCAGGTCAGGGGCCTCACCGAAGCAGTGCAGGTCATGCAGCAGCAGCAGCAGCAGCTGCAGGCATCAGTGCGGTTGGAAAGAGCATCGTCGGAGTTTCAGAATCCGGCAATTGGGTGGGCCACTTGGGCAAGTCGTTCCATCTTCTCCAGAAAGGGGAAGCAGAAGGCAGAGAGCCCACCATCCAATCATGATTCCACCCCCGAAGAGTCCCTACCTCCATTCCACTAGAAGATCCTTGAGACTCGCAGTCGAGAGGACCTCCTGGATCAAAGATTTTGGGAGATGAACTGGCGGATCGAAGAGCTCTGCCATACTCCCACTGCTTACGTTGAGGACATCTGCACTGACCCTCCTTTCTCTTAAATGATCATGCAGGAGCCAATCCCACCGAACTTCAAGCTCCCCCAATTCGAGAGCTATGATGAAACCTCGGATCCGGTTGACCACCTGGAGGCCTTCTGGATAATGATGCTGCTCCATGGTGCGTCAGACGCCATCCTGTACCGAGCTTTCCCGTCTACCTTGAAGGGAGCAGCAAGAAATTAATACTCGACACTGAAGTCGGGTACTATCTTCTCCTTTGATCAGATGAGCCACCAGTTCGTTGCTCATTTCGTCAGCAGCCGGTGCCCCCAGAGAGATTCGGAGTCCCTCATCAACATCAAGCAAAAGGAGAGAGAATCCATTTGAGCTTACATCAACCATTTTAACGTCGCCGCATTGGAGGTCCGAAACTTGGACCAATCGGTTGCGATGGCCGCCCTGAAGGGCGGTCTTCAAAAGAACGATCTTCTATTTTCTCTGGAAAAGAAGTATCTCAGGGACTTTGCTGATTTGCTGGCTTGGGCCGAAGTATATGCCCGAGCAGAAGAAGCCTTCAAGATGAAGGACGAGGAGACCGTGAAGGAGCGACAGGCGGGAGACTCCAGCAAGCCCACAGTTGAAAAAGGGCCGAGTGAAGCTCAGCCACATTCTCGAACTCCCTCCGGATACAAGCGTGTCCAGACTCCTCCCCGGGCTCGTAGGTAGAGAAGCCTAGACCGTAGAGTTCGGAGGGCTTCTCTCCCAGGAAGATTCCACAGCTACGCCCCTCTCAACGCATCGAAAATCCAAGTACTGATGGAGGTCAGGGAGCAGCTGCCGAGGTCGGAAAGAATGCGCACACACTCCAGAAAGTACAACCCTAACAAGTTCTGCCTCTATCATCATGACCACAGCCATGACATGGAGGAGTGCATTCAGCTCCGAGATGAGATCGAGGAGCTCATCAGACGAGGTCGGCTTGACAGATTCATTCGACGCCGATCTGAAGGTAGGAAGCTCGGTCGAGGGCCCTATCGCAACCAGAGCCGCCAAGGAGGGAGGAGCAGCCTGAAGATCGGCCTCCGATTGAGATTATCAACTCCATCTTAGGAGGAACCCGATGGGGAGCAGACCTTCCGCGGCTATGGGATTCAAAAAATCTATGGATGTACTACCAATAACTTTGCCTTAAATAAAAGTTTCTTTCATATTTGCATATCTTTTCTTTTGGCATGAGCTCAAAATGATAGGGAGTAGCTCCTTCCGACAATCGAAACTAAGCGTGTTAAGAACAGGAGGAGGACCTCATCCTAACACGAGCAAAGTCGAAGATCCAGTTATTTAAAGATCGGATGGGGGGAGAGGCCCTTGCAATGGCCCTTATGTGCCCCCACAGCCACATTAGGAACAGGAGGAGAACCTCATCCTAACGTGAGCAAAGTCGAAGGCCCGATTATTTAAAGATCGGATGAGGGGAGAGGCCCTTACAACGGTCCTTATGTGCCTCCACAGCCACATTAGGAACAGAAGGAGAACCTCGTCCTAACGTGAGCAAAGTCGAAGGCCCGGTTACTTAAAAATTGGATAAGGAGAGAGGCCCTTACAATGACCCTTATGTTCCCCCACAGTCATATTAGGAACAGGAGGAGAACCTCATCCTAACATGAGCAAAGTCGAAGGCCCGGTTACTTAAAGATCGGATGGGGGAGAGGCCCTTACAACGGCCCTTATGTGCCCCCACAGCCATGTTAAGAACAGGAGGAGAACCTCATCCTAACATGAGCAAATTCGAAGGCTCAGTTATTTTAAGATCGGATGGAGGGAGAGGCCCTTACAACGGCCCTTATGTGCCCCCATAACCATATTAGGAACAGGAGGAGAACCTCATCCTAACATGAGCAAAGTCGAAGGCCTGGTTATCTAGAGACCGAATGAGGGGAGAGGCCCTAGCAATAGCCCTTACGTGTCCCCACAGCCCTGTTAGAAATAGGAGGAGAACCTTGTCCTAACATAAGCTGAAATTGACTGTCGGGAATAGAAGGAGAACCTCGTCCTAATACAAATAAAGACCCGATCGATCAAGATCGGACAAGGAGGAAAGCCTCCTCAACGGATCTTCTACACTCCCATGACCCCGTTAAGAGCCGAGGAAAAACCCTCAGTCAAACACAAAAAAAGAAAAAGGGGGGAGATTAAAAGGGAAAGCGACAAACTACACCAGTGATAAGTGAAAAACAAACTACATCAAAGACACAAGGGATCTCATCTCAACGAGGAAGGAGACTCTTATCAAAAACCCTCAGTCGCTAAGAGAGAACTCAACACAGGCTGAGGAAAAATCAACTTTCTCAAGGTAATGAGAAGTTCGGACCCCCAAGCTCAAGCACCGAAAGGAAGCGTCAAACTCAAATGGCCTCGAAAAGATCTATGGTTATGAACAAAAAGAGCAAATCAACACGACGGTGATCAGAAACCTTCAAACAATATCGACATCGACAAGATAAAAGATAAAAGAAGTTTGGTAAATGATGACTCAAAGCAAGAATAGACGAGGAATTACAAACAACGCCGACATCGAACAAGACAGAAGACAAAAGAAGTTCGATAAACGATAACTTAATACAAGAATAGACAAGGTAATAAAAAATTTTCTTTTCATTTCATTAGTGAAGTGTACATTACAAAGCTCTGAAGGCCCAAAAAAAAATGATAAAAAAAAAAAGAATACATGGAAGGATGAAAGGTAAAAAGGAGCTTTAAGGAAGCTCGGCTCCTTCCAACTTCGAGCTCTCAATTCCAGTCCTTATTAGGGATGGCTTTAAGTTTTTGACTTCTTCTTCCAGTTTCATCTTTCTTAGCAGCATCTCCAGTACATCTAGTGGAACCGCCGACTTTCGCCCTCCGACTCCCGAAGCCTCTTCCTCAGGACCTCGGACTCTGCCTCAGCATCCTTGACCGCCTGCTGCTCGTAGGTCAGCTGAATCTTCAGCCGCTGCAGTTCGGCCTCCTCCCACCCAAGGGCCACAGACAATTCTGCCATGGTCCCCCTCATGGAGTGGAGCTCGTCGGAGCCTTGTGCAGAGGTGGGCTGGACTCTCTCAGACAACTGCCTCTGAAGGCGGACAACTTCGTCGATCGCCATCTTGAGCTTCCTTCGGTAGTCCTCTACTTGCCCGCACCAGTCGACTCGGTAAGCGTTGTAGTTCGCCTCAGCATCTTGCAGCTGCTTTTGAAGGTCGGATAATTTTTTTGATCAGTCTCGATCGCATTCGGCCTGAGTGGCGAGCCAGGATGAGCTCCCGTCCAACTGGCCGATCTTCTCTCGTGCAGCCGCCAGCTCAACTTCAAGAGAGCTGATCTTGGAAGCCTGAGTCCAAGATCAGTTGCTGGTGCATTTTTGGAGTTCTTCAAGCTCCGCCACGAAGTCGCCCTTCCTCCGGGTGTATTCCATGAAACCCTTTTTATGGAGGTCGCGAAAGTGAGTAGCCTCCGTAGTGACCTCTGAATGGCTCTTCCTAAGTCAGTGAAGTTCGTCATCCAGCTTCTTGAATTTCTTCATCAAGTGACAAACTTTCCTTCTGAGGTCCCGGATCATCAACTTCAGAGGAATCCTCTGTGGTAGGGGAAGAGCTTCGACAGAGCACTGTCATTGGGAGACGAGCGCCACAACTCAAATTAGTGCCAGAAGACAAAAGAGAAGGAAAAGAATGCAGATGAAGAAAAAGGAGCTCTCTGTAAAGAAGAATCTGATTTCATTGATTAAATAATTTTTAAGTACAAGAGAATAAAGAAAAGTTGCCACAAAGAAAAAATATAAAACTAGAGGTTTTGGACCTCTGGGATAGAAATGGAGGAGCTCGATGCCCCCGGAAGGTCGATCGTGGTAGCCACAGC
The DNA here is from genome assembly GCF_000442705.2 of Elaeis guineensis. Taxonomy (NCBI): domain Eukaryota; kingdom Viridiplantae; phylum Streptophyta; class Magnoliopsida; order Arecales; family Arecaceae; genus Elaeis; species Elaeis guineensis. The sequence goes on from NC_026006.2 coordinate 4,953,639, forward strand.
GGCTGAAGAGGTCCCGACTGGAGGAGGACCGGCAGCGGCTTCGAAAGGTCTGGCTTCATCGTCGGATGCCTCATCCATGAAGTCGAGGTCCAGTTCGGAAGATTTTCTGGCCATCTTCTCTTGGCAGAGTTCGAAGCCCTTGATGAAAGCGTCCTGGCCAAACTGGACCTGCAGATCCTCCATCTCGGAGGAGGTCTTGAACTCCTCCACCACTCGGGCCCTCACCTCCGAGACTAGGGATGGGATCTGCACCTTCAGCTCGAAGACTTGTGCCTTCAGTTCGGAGACCTCGGCCTCTGCCTTCTTCCTTTTCTCCTCCAAGGCGGCCCTCAGTTCAGATGAGGTTTGTCCCTCCTTCTGCAGCACCTCCTGGAGACTTGTGACCTCGATGATCTTCTCCTCGAGGTGGACGGCCTCAGCTAGGCGACCTTCTTCCACTCGGGTCGCCTCCCTCTTGGCGATCTTCATCGCCTCGACGTTGGTGATGAGCTGGTGTCCAATCTACAAGAGAGGCCGGGGAGTCAATATAAAGGCTAAGGAGTAAACTAAGTAAAGAAGCAAGAAGAAGAAAAAAGTGAATTGACCTACCTCGAGAAAAGATCCCAGAGAGTCCCAGACCCACAGCTCAGGATCAGCAAGGACGATCCTGTGGATGACCTCGGGCAGAATGCACCCTTCGACCAGCCTTTTTATTAAATCCCTATTGTTGAAGGGATTTTCCTCCAGATCTTCCTCAGAGCCGTCGGCCTCCTCGATGGTAGCCTTGCGGCTGCGGCTCTTGCAGGCTAGGGTCTTCTTTCTTCTCCTCCTTTCGGCCCCCGGTGCTCCCTCGGGACGAGCCTTGGGAGTGGGAACGTCAGTCGAGGGGTTCCATGAAGAGGCTCGAGGGACTTCGGCCTCGACATCAGAGGGGGCATCGACGGCAACGGCCACCTGAGCAGGCACGGCCGAGCTCGTCTCTTCTGTCCTTGCTCTCTTTGCTGACCCCGAAGTCGCGACGCCTTTTCTCTTGTGGGTCTTGAGACCCTGGGCTAACCTTCGAGCCACGCCTGTGTCCATGTCTGCAATAAAAGAAGATTGACACAGCTCAGAAATAGAGTAAGAGAAAGGAAAAGCAGCAAATATATATATATATATATATATATATATATATATATATATATATATATATGTATGTATGTATGTATGTATGTATACATATATATATTAATGATAGTATCGACAGGATCAAAAGGGCTCAAACCAATGTTGAACAAGAGTTGTTCCTTCAGAAGTTCAGAGAGAAGGGGGGCTGGATAGGCCTCGAGCTTATTGGAGGCTTTGAGGTCATCCCTTTCCAGGCTAGAAGCCCGACGGATGGAATCCCTCAGAGAGCCCCAGGGGGGTAATCCCAGCTCTAAGGTCAGACATCGGACGTAGAAGAACCTCTCCTTCTAGTCGTGGATAGAAGAGGGGGCGCCTTTCAACAACCCCTTTCTACCGAACTGGGGGGAGAAGTACCACCAGTCCTTTGTCGAGGGGTGACACTTGAAAGTATAGAAATTTTTAAACAGGAAAAGGGTTGGCTGGACTTCGGCTAGGCAATAGAGGGAAAAAAATCCTATCAGAAATCTAAAGGAGTTCGATGCTACAGAAACTAAAGAAATGTTTAAAAAATGGAAGAGAGCGATGACAAAAGGCGGGAGCAAAAGTCGAACTCCGGTACGAAAAGCTTCTTGGTATAAACAGAAGCAGCCAGGGGGAGGAGCGCTAGCCCGGCCAGTCGGCCTGGGAAGCTCCAGCTCGTACTCCAGAGGAATCCCGTACTGAATCCTAATCAGTGAGAGTTCCTCCGGAGTCAGAGAGCTGGCGATGATATCTGGTACAAAGATCAAACAAGGTTCATCTACAGAACTGAGGTTTTGGGGAGCTGGGACAGATGAACTCCTAGAACTGCTAGAGGAGGAAGTGCTGGAGGACATTATGAATTGAGCAAAAACTCTAAAAATCCCAAAAAAATTGAGAAAAATAAGAGTAGGGGCGCTCGCGAAAAACTGAACAGGCGGATATAACAGAAGAAAAATGGAAGAAGAATAGCAAGAGAAAAAGTGAAGAGGGGAGTTCTGGAACTAACCTAGGTTGGTTCGAGAAGTGCAGAGATGTGGAGATGGGGATTGACTCGAAGAATGCCTAATGCCGAACAGGATGAAACTCTCAGGAAAGAAGAAGGGCACCAACAGGACTCTCAGGCAAAGTGAAATTCCTGGAAGGGGGGAGCAGATTTTAATAGGCAACAGGGCCCAGCGCAGTAATGATTGTGGATCTTCTCTGGCCGACCTACACTTGCCGCGTGTCCCACTCACCGTGGCAGGCGGTTGAAAATGGCTGACAGCTGATAAAATCATTATTGCACCGTACCTAGAGCAACGCTCCAATGGAAATTCTGAAAAAATCTTTTCGGATCGTCTCGATTTGAAAAGGCTCCAGCACCAGTGCGCCAAATGCCAAAATATCTAAAAACCATCGAGTGCGAAAATCAAGAGAGACAACTTCGACTGTGAGAATTTCTCTGTACTTCTTTCATTCAAAATTCAAACTCGAAAGTAGAGGGACTGGTGTTGGGTATAAAATACCCCCAGCTGAAGTTTGTAAAAGGCCGACCCTTCTAGGGCTTTTTCGGCTTCCGACCTTGTATGGCATCTTTCTGAACTCCCTCGACCATTCGAGCTTCCATAATGCCATTCGAGCTCCTACAAGAACCGAATTTCAGTCGAACTCCTATAGTGGATGGATCCTAGATGAATTTCAACAACGGAAGGGCTCCACCAGCCGGATCTCTACTCCAAACTTCTACCGCAAGTAGTCTACTCCGAACATCTACTGCAGGCGGTCTACTCCGGATCTCTACTGTAAGCAAATTTTATTCGAGCCTCTATTGTAAACAAATTTCTTCCGAACTTCTATTAAAGGTAGACTTCAGCAGAGCTTCTTTGTAGCCGGATCCCAGACGAGCTTCTACAATGGGACAGGCTCCACCAGCCAGGTCACTACTCTGAGCTTCCACGACAACCGATCTTCGACCGAGCTTCTACAATAAGCGGCCTCCTTTCAGCCTTCTACAAGAACCGAACTCCGTCTGAACTTTCATAGCGGATGGATTTTGAACGAACTTCTACAACAGACGGACTCCAGCAGCTGGATTTCTACAACAGCCGACCGCCTCCGATGTCTGCTGAACCTCCCCAACCATCAACCTTCAATAGCATCATCCGGACTTCAATAATGCCATCCGGACTTCCACAGGATCCCCCAGACTCCTCCAACGGATGAACCTCCCCAATACCATCCGAAGTCCACCATCGACCGACCCTCTGCTAGATTCCTCATGAAATCGAACTTCCCCAACAGAAAGTCCCCATCCGAGCTTCTACAATAGATGACTCCTGCTTGCAGCATCAGTGCTCTAGGCACCCAACAACAGTAGACCCATCAGCAATCTCGAAAACATCCGAGCTTCTCCTGGATCAACGAGACAGAGAGCCATTCTGCTCCATCAGACATCCCAATCGAGCTTCAGTCGATAGATCCGAACTCTCTGGCAAGTCACGACAACGGCCACTACCCTACTCCACTCTCTATAATGGATTGCGTGTGGCTCCACCACTCTCTGACAAGTCGTGATAACGGACACCACTCCACTCTCCGTAACAAACTCCACATGGCCCTGAACAGCCCTCTGATGCCACTACTCTCCATAACAAACTCCGCATGGCCCTGAACGGTCCATTACCAGGTGGTTACAGACATCGGTGTCAATCAGTTACGCCCTCCATCTATAAAAAGGGACCCCCAGATACGTTCTTCTTTAAGCTCTAAACTCTATCTCGAAACTCTGCTAAAATTTTCACTCGAGCACTCCATTTCTGTTGAAGCAGAGTACTAACTTGAGCGTCGGAGGGTCTTACCGGAGTACCCCCAACTCCAGTTTAGACTTCCCTTGCAGGTCCCGACGGTGGCCACAGTCATCTCAACTCCAGCTTCTCTGGCGTCAGCGGAATTCTGCACCAACAGGCTATATCAGGTCGTGTACATAGCATAGCATACATGAGGCTTCCTATTGCCGAAGAATAAGTGATCTTGATCATGCATTCAATCTCCTCAGGTGTGCCAGGGCACATCTTCTTGGAGAGATGAATGCCATATCTAAAAGGTACTAAATCTCTTTTGGAGTTTTCCATGCTAAACCTTTTTAGCACCTCTTCTATGTACATCTTCTGTGAAAGTTCGAGCATTCTATTTGGTCTATCTCTATAGACCTTAATACCTAGTATAAAGGATGCCTCTCCTAGATCTTTCATAGAGAACTTCTTAGACAACCATATTTTGATTGAGGTCAACATGAGAATGTCATTCTCAATTAGGAGGATGTCATCTATGTACAATACGAGAAAGACAACCACGCTCCCACTGACCTTTTTGAACACACATGGTTCCTCCTCATTCTTGATGAAACCAAATATTTTGATCACATCATTGAAATGAGTATTTTAGCTCCAAGATGCTTGCTTAAGTCCATAAATGGACCTTTGCAGCTTGCAGACCTTATGATCATCATCACTGGATGTGAAACCAAGTGGCTGTTCTATATAGATATCTTCCTCAAGATGTCCATTTAAGAACACCATTTTCATGTCCATCTGTCATATTTCATAATCGAAATAGGCTGCAACAGCAAGCAATGTGCGGATGGATTTTAGCATGGCTACGGGCGAGAAGGTATCCTGATAGTCAATGCATTCGCACTGACTATAACCTTTCGCTATGAGCCTAGCCTTGAATGTCTCTACATTACCATCTGCACCTATCTTTTTCTTGAAGATCCATTTACACCCAATAGGTATAATACCTTCAGGTGGATCTATCAAGGTCCAGACTTGGTTTGAGTGCATCGAGTCAATTTCTGATCTCATTGTCTCTAACCATTTCTCAGAGTCGATATATGATATCACCTCGTCATAGGTCTTGGGATCATCACCATGAACCCCATTTTCCATGAGGAACATTTCTTCTACATCCTCTTATATGGTACCTAAGTACCTTTTAGGAGGATGGGAAACCCTAGTCGATCTACGAGGTGGAAGAGGTTGTGTTAGGACTGGCTCTGATTGATTTGGTTCCATAGGTTCTTTAGCTCGTTGTTCTTGGGAGACATTCTCCTTGAGCTTAATTATTCTTCCGATGCCACCATCTTGAATAAACTATTTTTCAAGAAAAATAGTATTTCGACTCATAATCATATTGTGGTCTTTCGGAATATAAAAATAGTATTTTAATGACTCTTTAGGATATCCTATGAACCGAGCTCTAAAAGACCTGAACTCTAACTTGTCCGTCTGCTGTCTCTTGACATGAGTCGGACAATCCCAAATTTTGAGATGATTCAGACTTGGCTTCTTACCATGTCATATCTCATACGGTGTGGTAGGAATGATTTTAGAGGGAACCCTATTCAATACATAAATTGTTGTCATGAGACAATGTCCCCAAAGAAATTCAGAGAGGTCCGTGAAGCTCATCATCGAACGGACCATATCTAATAGAGTCCGATTTCTCCATTCTGAAACCTAGTTGAGTTGAGGTGTTCCAGGTGGAGTCTATTGAGAGACTATACCATTGTCCTTAAGATAGTCTAGGAACTTCCGACTAAGGTATTCATCTCCTCGATCTGATCGAAGAACCTTAATGAGCTTTTCTGTTTATTTTTCTACCTTATGTCTGAATTCTTTGAACCTTTCAAAAGCTTCAAACTTGTGTTTCATTAGAAACACATATCCATACCTAGACATATCATCGGTAAAGATAATGAAGTAGACATAGTTGCCTCTAGCCGGCACATCAAATGGGCCGCACACATCCGAATGTACTAGGGCAAGTAGGTCTGTAGCCCTTTCCCTATGTTCCACAAAAGGAAGCTTGGTCATTTTGCCTTGAAGGCATGATTCACAAACTGGATATCACTCGAAAGTCAATGGACTCAATAGCCCGAATTTCTCCAATTTGTTAACCCTATCTTCCGCTATATGACCTAGCCTTAGGTGCTACAGATACCTATTATTTAGACTATCTCTAGGCCTTTTAATTCCTATGGCATTCATATTTTGCTCGATATTAAATACAGATACATCAACATGTAACTAATAAAGATCGTTAATGACAAAATCATTTGCAACTTTATTATTTTCATAAGAAATATTACAATGGTCCTTATGAAAGCAAATCACATAGCCTTCTTGTGCTAAACATGAAACAGAAATCAAATTCCTGCTTGCTGCAGGCACATAATAATAGTCTCTTAAAACTAAATCTAATCCTAACGGTAATCGCAGAGGGTAGGTTCCTACGGTCACAGCAGTAACTCTTGCTCCATTTTTGATGCGTAGGATCATCTCTCCATCCCTCATCCTCCTGCTCTCCTCAAGACCTTGCATAGAAGTGCACAAATGAGCACTAGAACCAGAGTCAAGCACCCAACCGGATGCAGAAGAAATCGTAAGGTTAGATTCTAAAATGAGCATACCTCCAGAAGGACCATCCTTCTTATTCTTTAGGGTGGCCAGGTACTGAGGACAGTTTCGCTTCTAATGGCCATCTGATTGGCAGTGGAAATATTTTTCTTTATCAGCAGCCTTCTTCTTCGGTTCTGTCTTCTTCTTCTTGCTATCCACCTCTGCTTCTTTGCAGACTTCTTTTTCTTTCCAAAAGACTTTCTCTTGGAAGAAGTCCGTTCCACAGTAAGAACTGAGCCTTTTGAACCCTTCATAGAAAGATCAACCGTAACCAGCATGTTCATTAACTTGGCCAAGGTACACTGCATCTTATGCATATGGAAGTTCATGATGAACTAACCATATGCATCGGACAAGGACTGAAGGATCACATCAATATGAAAATCCTTGTCTAAGATGATATTGAGTTTTTCAAGCTCTTCAAAGTCCTTGATCATTGTCAAACAATGATCTTGGACTAACTGCCCATCACGTATCTTGGCCTTAAAAAGCCTTTGACAGACTTGATACTTGGCCGTGTGACTCTGTTCACCAAACAACTCTTGCAGGTGAGCCAACATTTGGTGGGTAGTCAAAATATTCTCATGCTGGCACTGCAAGTCATCAGACATTGCACCCAACATGTAGTACCTTGCTTTGTTATCATTATCCGTCTACTTTTCCAGAAACGCTCTCTGTTCAGCAGTCGGACGTGCTGGCATGGCAGGTGGGTCCTGGTCCAAGACATGAGTCAATTTTTTAGAATCTAGAATAATTTTGTAGTTCCTCAACCAGTCTTTGAAATTGGATCCAGTCAATCTGTGGGTGTCTAGTATTTTGGTTAGGAGGTTGGAGGTAGACATATTTTCTGTAGAGAGTCGAAAGTTTCTAGTTAGATTTTGTAATCAGACTTAACCAATTTATTTATGGGTTTTATTTTTAAACAAATTAGGCTCTCACTATTTTTTTAGATCCCTACACTCCCTTGGTAGAGATGTGAAAATTTTTGTGATCAGTGATTTTTAGTGGGTGGTGCGGTCTCACCAACTGGCTCATAACCTCACCTAACAGTTATTGGTGATGGGTTAACTGATGAGTGGACAACTCTTGTCCAATGATTCTCTAATCATGGTGCACCCAAAATTTGGTCTCTAATTCATGAAGCTCACCGTGTCCGGAATATTGCTCCAATCCTTAGTTAAGTCAGACCCACCATTTGCACGAACTAGATTCCTGATTGGGTCCCTCACTGTATCCGAAATATTGAGCCCAACCCATCCTCTAATTCATAGCATCCAATGCCTAATGGATATGGTTGCATCTTTCCGATGCAACTGAGCCACTGTAACCAGCTGAGAACAATCAACCCCGGGAAGGGCCCGCACATCCACAATGGTGGAAGACCTAGACTTAATATTTTCTTAGGAAGATTTGATTTAGGTCTCATTAAACTTGACTTGACATAGTCATAACAATTATGACTAACCTAGTGGCATGGGTCAACTCAAATTGTTAGCCACCTCAAATCAGAACTAGGTCGATACATATGGCTAGGTAAGTGAGACCGGTGGAAGGGATATGCCATTAACTCGACAAGAACGTATTCAAGTCGAGTAGCTCCCAATTAAAAACTAGTTGATCGTGTCTGCCCAACTTACCTTAGACACCAAATTATCGAAGCAGAACCAATTGGATTAGCCTACAATCCAGACTCTAACCACTGAGCCAAATTAGGTCTTAACTTGATCGAGTCACATCTAAATGTGATTCGACCTTGATCCAGACTTAATCCTATTAGGCTGGTCAATTATTAGCTTTCATGATCCTACCTAACTAACTCTTGATTCGGTTTGATCAACCGCTAGACCTAATTGAGCTACCCAAGCTCGAACCCAATTTTATGAAAATATCTTAGATCTGAAATTCTCAATTTTAGACCAAATTAATTTTATAAACTTAATTCATTAATTAAGTTTAGGCTCATGAACAAAATATGTAAAATAAATCCTAGGGTTTCAGGATCTAGGGTTTTGCAAAAAAATAAGTTTTGATTTCTGATTAAGGATGAATGCATGGCACCCCTACACGTTATAAGAACACCCCATTGAATGGGAAGAGAGGGTCTTAAAACTCTACTTTGTTCTTATGATCGGACGGCCATGAGGAACATCTTAATCTGAAATATAAATTTAACTATAAAACTAGTTAGATCTAAATTTACATATCTTATATACAATTTAAGATCTAACTAATACATGCTTTGCATACATCTCATGTATTAAAAATTGATCTAATTAACATGCTTTCAGATCTGATACATCACATGTAATATCTAAAAAATAAGATTTAAATTAAACTATTCAAATTAAATCTATTCTAGATAAGTTACTGGAACAATTCTACAACTAGTTTAGGCATGCAACAGATCAATTTTATAAAAAAATTAAAATTTTATTTTTTATTTTCTAATATGATTATAATACTTATAACATCAAAAAAATAAAGAATAAATTATATTTAATTCATATTTTAATCTCATTAAAAGATAAAACTTAAGACTGTTCATGGATTCAACTAATCCTAGTCTAGTCATGCATCTCATGCATGTTAGATCTTCTTAGATTTAATTTTAAATATTTTAATTTCAGATCTTATCATATCTGATATGATATCTAAAATCTTTTAAAAATTAGATAAATAAATATAAAAAATTAGATCTAAATTAGATCTGAAATAGAGCCAAAAATCTGGCTCTGATACCAGTTGAAGGAAAAATTACCTTTTTCTTTTGTAGGATCTTCCAAATTTCATCAAATTTGGGATGGAATAATTTAAAATTTTTATCCTACACTATTTTAAATCTAATATCTGTTAGATATAATTTTATTATCTGATATTTAAAATCTAAAATTAAATCTAAAAGTATGAAAAGTATAGACACACCTCAAGGGTAATCTGATTACCCTATAGATGATCTCAGCACAGCCCGAGGTTCTGATGTAGCCACGCAAGTGCCTGGCCTCTATCGATATCTACTCAAGTAGGACCTAGAATTTCTTATCCTCATGAATCTACACTCTAAAAATTAGATCTCTATCTAATTTGAAAGTACTTTAGAACTCCTTCTGAAGTTGGAGCAGCAGCCTGTTGAAGATGTCCTGCAGCCTTCCTGTTCCAGGCATCACCATGCCTTTTCCTTACACCAGATGAACGTCCAACTCCTTGGACATGAAGAGGAGAGATAGGAGAGTAGGGAGGACTTAGAGAAGAAGGGAGGGGGTGGCAGCTATTAGGTTTGATGCATAAAATAACTTCCACCTAAAACCCTAGGCGCAGAAGGGTTTATATAGATCCTGTATGCTGCGCAGTGCCACATCATTCAACCAATCAAAAAATTCCAATAAATTTTGAAAAAAATTTGATTAGTTGCTTGATATCATCTGATCACATTAGATAAGAACCCAAGCCTCTATTTCAAAGTTGGCACCAACACTGGATAAGGACAAAGAGAGGTTGGCGCCAAAGAGTCCAATCTTATCAAGACTCTCCAACCTTATCCACTTGGGGTGCCCACTTAATCCAATTGGGCTCGCACCATAATCTAATTATGGTACCCAATTTGATGTGGTTTGGCTCCACAAAAATCCTCCAATAAGCTCTTGCCAAGTGGCCTTCAAATTAAGACCCATATATCAACTTTTGATAAATGTCCTAAAATGAAATTGGTCGGTGATAGAAATTAGGAGGTGCTTGTCTTAAATTCATCTCATGAATTAAGATGAGCCTTTTCTAAGCTGGACAAGCTTCATTTAGATTGAGAGAAACCTTTTCAAGGTTCTCTGGATGAGTCAAATCATATTTGGCTCAGTAGAGACAGAAAAGATTACACGAGGAGAAAGTTAGGCTCAATCGTGTGCTAGCATGATTTCCTTGAACCTAATTGGATCTTATCCAAATTAATTGGGTTAGCCCAATTGATGACATCCAGACCCTAACCCTTATTTGTGTGATCCAGTTAGGTTCAATTTCGTATGGTAATGAGACATGTCGTGATCTCATCATCGACATCATTGAAACTCCTTTTGATGGATCAGAACTCTTCTGATTCAGACAATTAGAATGATCGATCATCAATATCATTCTAATTGCATCCAAAATTTATCAGTGACATCTAGTAGTATGTAGTGGCACCCCATCAGAACTGAAGATGAACCTCTCGGTGCAGCTACCTATGTGATTGAGTTCCTCTATCATGAGTCCCGACTGAATTATTGTTAAGGTGAACTCGTCAAACCTAATATCAGTCATATGAATCAATCAATTGATCTGAGTCTGATGTGAAACTCCAATGAAAAACTCTCTTTTCATTATTTCACTCTGCCATGGCCATGGGCTTAAGGACTCAATCTTTCGATCATCATAGGACTACTCCTCTCATCTACCAAGGGTGATAGATCCCATCTTGGTGCGACCTATTTTCTACAATGAATATGCTATAGCCAACATACACCTCAGGGTTCTGAATAGCTAGGAGACTGAGTTATGATGTAGTCAAACTATAACACACTCAAGGTGAACTGTCAATAAACCTCAGGTCAAAGAACTAGACACACAACTACAGCATCGAGCTAGTCATTGACGAGAAGGTAGACTTCCTTATGACTGCTCGATATGGTCACGCTCAATACTCTCATTCTCAATGAATACTTGTACTCTCGCTCTGATGTCTCCACACCGTAGACTCAAGACACATCTACCCTAAGAAAGCGATCGTACACCAACCTTCCGGATCGATCACCATCCTCGTGATGATCCTATGGTTAGGAGCTGTTTATGAGTTAGTTATGTAAATTTATGCCTTAAATTTTCAACTCTTAAAAATATGAATTGACATTCCTACTAACTCAAAGGATGTATCACAGACACAATGTACACAATGTGATAGAAGAATAACCCATTTATTGATTTATAGTTAAAATTATAAATTTGCCCTTAGATTTGTACAAGAATGTGTCAGCCAATCTGACATCTAGGACACACATCTAATATAAAATATAATACGGATGAAGCAATCTCGGTTGATAGTTAACCTGAGACCATCCTAGAGCATTCAGGGTCAAAAGGATGAATTATGTGGTAACCATGTGTATGGGTTTTGAAATATTTTTTTATGATAATTCAATCAATCTGGATGTCGAGAACCATTGGTAGATGGTATCTCAATGAGTGCAAGAATTGATTCTTGTGCTACCGGCTTAGTGTTTGAACTTATACAGTCACGCACACAAGTCAGACAAAGTAGGAAGAAATTGGCCTATGTTTATATATGCAATTTAGAAGTACTTGACTTAATTGAATATATAAGCTAGCTTGATTGAGAATTAAGCTACGGATCAAATGGGATTGAAGAGTTGACTATATCTAGCAAATACTACACATGAGGTTCAGGTTCAATCTCAAAGATGAACAGTTTCTGATCTATGATCTATAGAGTATATGAAAGATTGGATTTAAGTACTAATTAATTTTAGATTAGATTTGAATTAATTAGTCTTAAATTGGGTTCAAAATTCAAGTTAGACTTGGTACAAAAGTCTAAAAAGTTTGGGATTGACAGCCTTTCGAAATTATTTCGAACCAGCTTCGAATTGGATTCGAATTGGATCTGTTTTGGATCAGATATGAGTATTCCTACTTGCACTGAGAATACCCTCCTATGTGGGCTCACCAACACCTGATATGGATCTGGTTTGGGGCATCCCATGTGGGTGAGAGAGTAGGTGCAAGTTGAATGTCATATATGATGGCAATTCTATCTCATATTGGAATCCTTCTTTCATGAGTATTGGATCAATTCAAATCAGATTTGAATTAAGAGTCCTACTCTCATTGGGTTATGAAAATTATTTATAAATGGAGAGGGTCTCTATGTATGGATGCATAGCAAACAAATCAGATTGAGAGAAGAGAGAAAAAGAGAAAGAGGCATGTAAAGAGAGAGGTCCTTAATCTTCTCTTACATCTCTCCCTTTGTTGCCGCCTCCTCTTTTTGGGCATGGATCCTTCTTGGGCATCCCATCTACTGGTGTGAGGTGTCATACCAGCACATCTCCTCTCTTATTTGGTTGGCTTACGAAGGCAATTAGATTGGACTTCATCCTGCTTTTCTGTGGCGTCTGGCATGCATGCGAAGTAGAGGGTCTGCATATCCAGGCCTCCATGAAAGTTTAATTCAGATAAATTGAGATTTGATCTCTGGTTCCACTGTTAATCATGTAAAGATTTGATCCTTAATCATGTAGATGAATAGAAAAATTTTTAGATGCAACTTAGGCAATCAGAGGAGAAATAGTTTCTTTCCCTTCACAATCAACTAGATCTACACATATATCTCAAACATATATCAATAAAGATCAAGTCTATCACATGCTGAAATTTTCATCTACAACACTTTTAGATCTAATTTTAATATGCTGAAAATAGATCTAATCTAAATATTTTTAGATCTGATCATTACTTTAGATCACATTTGAATCATATCTGATCTGATTTAGATCTATGATCCGTACATTAAAACTCTGATACCATTTGAAGGATTGGGTTGCACATCGGATTGGTTCAGATCAGAGTCAGCGGATTTCAAATTTTTTTACCGATCTGACATGCCATACATAGATTTAAATCAAATTTAAGCATGATATAAATCAGCATATAATAAAGAGAAAGGATCATCACATCACCTTATGTGGATAGATAATCTCTGCAGTCTAATGATCATGGTAAAGCTAAGGTCTGCAGTTGAGCCATGCATGTGCCCGATCTCTATAGGTATTCACTCGAACCTTCATCTAGAACTCTTTCTTTAGATCTGATCCACCTTCTTCAAGATGAATCTAAGGGCTCTTGATCAGCAATGAAGCGATCTCCGAGGCTGTCGGATCAGCACTTGCCGTAACCTTTCAGTTTCCTTTAGTCAGACGGCACCTGAACTTCTTCAAATGCTTTTCGAGGATTAGCCCAACACCTTTGGATGTGGGGTATGGCAGCAACCAAACTATTAGGATGTGTGGAGGGATGTAGGATTTATGGAAGGAGGGTAGCAAAATTTCAGGGTGAAGTCTTAGATTAATCCACGTCAAACACATTGGCAATGGACTCATTTAAAGACCCAAGACCTCAACCATGGGGCGGCACCTTTGAATTCAAAATTCAAAGGAGGCTACACCTCCTTCTTATCCATAAGGGCATCGACCCTTGTATTCCTCCATGCAAAATGAAGGCCGAAGCCCCTTTACAAAAAACCTTCGTGCAACTTTTGCATGAGAGAAGGGGTGTGGAAGTTATCCATTTGAATTCGAATAGGATCTCATCCTAACCATCTGATTTGAATTTGAACCATTCATATTTAAATAGAAATTTAAATGGATAACCACCCAACCACTCATGCCTTATCCATATGGGGTGTATGCCCCATTCAAAATTCAAGGGGGCATGTGCTCCCTTTTCCTTGAGAGAAAATGCATGAAGAAATAAGGGGGAGGGGGTGGTGCCAACACTTGGCATCCCACCTTTCTCATCCATTTCTAGTGCACCCCATTTGACTTTCAAATGGGCGTGCACCCTTTGAAATTTGAATCTAATTCAAATTTAACTGAAGAAGATTAAATGCAACCAACTCTTGGTGCTAAATTAAGAGCCCAAATAGATTAGACTGAACACTATCTAATAGGGAACACAATCCAAGAGAACTTAGGTCTAATCATGTGCTAGCATGATTTTTTTAGACCCAATTGGACCAATTGAGTCCAATTAAGCAATCCTAGACCAAAATCCTTTGTTGTGTGACCCCATAGATTCAATTCTGTATGGTAATGAAATATGTTGTGATCTCTATCAGCAACATCATCGAAACTCTTTTTGAAGACCTCTATGTACAGTTATCGTGTGATCCAATTTTTCTATCATGAGTTTTGGTAGGACCAAGGTCAAGGTAAACTCGTCAAACCTCATCACTGTCATATGATAGAATCATTCGATTCGAGTTCAATGTGAAATCCAATGAAAACATATTTCTATCTTTCACATTGCCATGGCCATGGACTTTTGGACTCAATCTCATGATTTGCATTGGACTATTCCTCCTCTATTGAGGTCGATAGATCCTTTCTTGGTGCAATCCTATTCCTACAACGAACATACTACAGTCTGTTAGAATTCGGAGTTTGGTGCATGCATGTGTATTTCAAAACTTAATTTTCTAAACATCACAGTGAAAAATGAGATTAAAATAATTTTAGTTTGAATTATGCATGTATAAAAATATAAAATCACATGGATCTATTTTATATGCTGAAATTGATATATGCTGAAATTCAGATTGTGATCAAATCACATACTTGTTTCATAATTTTTTTATTCAAAACTTGATCTGAAAGAGACAAGGCTCTCTATTATCCACATAAGTATCCGATCTCTACGAGTATCCACTCAGGATCCGCTTGAAACTGTCCTCTATAATCTGAATTTTGAATCTCTAAAATTCAGCTTGCTGAATCTGATTGAAGCCTAGATCGCGATCAACACTTGATCTTTCTCTTTGATCTTCTTCTTCTCCTCTTCTCTAGAATTTTTTCTTGCTATGTGCTGCTACTAGATGATAAAAACTAGTAAGAAAGAGGCATCCAAACTCTTTTGGGCATGAAACTCCTAGGGACGTGCATTCCAAGGAAGGGGTGTATATAACACCCAAGAAAAGAGAAAGGGAGAGGAAGAGAGGGCATGGGGAGAGCCTTTGGTGTGAGGGGTTGCTAGTTTTGATGCTCTAGAGATCTTAGGAGAGGTCTCTTTAAATAGGCATAAGGATTGAATCCTATTCAATCATATAATATAAGTCCTACTTGTATTAGGATTTCTATTAACTTATCCAACTTACATTAGGAAACCCATTAGGTGCCAACTATTGGAGCCCTTGAATCCATAATTAGACACCCTCTTTTGCACCTAAAAGACACCCCATATGAAAATCAAAAGCTCTCTAATTAATGGACATGCCCAAATTGATTAAATTAAAGTGGCACCCCATAATAACTATCAAGGAGATTCATAAGGGACTTGCACCCTTAATTTATGTGATCCATAACTTTAGACATCCAATAATTGAAGTCTCATGAATCTTATTCATGTAGGTTATTAGCAGATAATTAAGTTAGAATTAACTTATCAAATAAGTAATTCCAACAGAAAGAGGAATTGGGTCCAACCATGTGCTAGCAAGGTTACCATGAACCTAATAGGTTTCTCTAAACCCAATTGACACTTCATAAGCTTAATTTCTTATTCCAGTCCTAATCTCTTTGTTGTGTGACCTCATAGGTTTAATTCTATATGGTAGTAAGACATACAATGATCTCTATTATCATAGTATTGAAACTTTTTTCAATGGATCAGAATAATTTTACTCTAACTCAACAAGAATTGTCGATCTAGAATAACCTTAGTGAGCTCTCACAATCCACCATTGACATCTAGCAGTATGTAGTGGCAACCCAGTAGAATTGAAATGAATCTCTAGATGTAGTTAACATATGATTTAGTCCCTCTATCATGAGTCTCGACTAGATGGCAGATCATGGATAAATTATCAAATCTCAACATTAGTCATATGATAGATTGATTAGCTCCAGTCCAGTTGTGACTTCTACGAAAACTCTTTTCCATCAATCACACTATTGTGGTCACAGACTCTTGGACTTAGCCTCTCAAATCTAATAAAACTACTCCTCTCTATCAACATCGATAGATCTTATCTTGATGCGCACCCCACTCCTACAGTGGACCAACTGTTACTAACATCCACTATAAGGGCTCATTGAGATCCATATTTATGTGTCAATCAAACTCTAGCAGCCTCACTATAAGTAGCAGTATTATCTCAAGTCAAAAGATCAATCATACAACTACAGCATCGAAACAATCATTGACGATTGAATAGAAATTCAAGTGATCTCTCGTATGGTCATGCTCAGTACTAGTTGTTCTCTAATAACCACTCGTACTTGTCACCCTGTGTCTCTTCACAGTAGATTGGAGACCCATCTATCCTGAAGGAAGCGATTTGTGCATCAGTCTATCTGGATCTATCATCGCTCTCATGATGATGCTATGATCGGAAGCCTTTAGGAATTAAATACATATCTCTAATTCTCAATACTTTGAGAAAATGTGTCGAAACTAATTCCATTGATGATTCAAAGACACATTACACTGGAATGAAAAAGAACTTATCCCTTTTATTGATCATATCAATATATTAAGTACAAATTTGTGTCTTAGATATATTACAATGTATTAGCCATATTGGCTTCTAGGACATACATCTAACAATCTTCCACTTGGACTAAAGCCAATTGGTTATAAATCTAAGTCCCATCTTTACAAGGTGGACTTTCATTTTTGGTTAGCTCAACTGCTTAGTCAGTGGATTTACCACGTTATCCATAGAGTTTACTCTTCACACCTCGACATGAGGTAGTCGCATAGACTGCTGCTCTATGTGTTTGGACTTCTGATGTTAGACTCCTTAGCAAGGGCTATGGTGCCATTGTCTTTGCAGTACTATGTCAGGATATGACATTCAGTTCTATAACTAACATTAGAGCCAGAATTCATCCTACACATCTGCAGCATATTCAGCCTCCATTGATCGAATATTTAGAACCCTTCTAATTTTTCGAATAAGAATACACCCTCGACTCGCAACACAGAATCCCCTCCAAAGACCAAAAACAAATCTTTAGTCCTTCTTAAGTACTTAAGGATATTCTTCACAGCTATCCAATGCTCCTCACCTAGATTCGACTGATACCCACTCGTGACACTCACGGCAAGGGCAATATTAGGTCGAGTACATAGCATGGCGTACATGAGACTTCCTATCATCGAAGCATAAGAAATCCTACTCATGCGCTACACCTCCTCAGATATGGTCGGACGCATCATCTTGGAGAGATTAATACCATGCCTAAGAGGTAAGAGCCTTTCTTAGAGTTTTTCATGCTGAACTTCTTCAGCACCTTCTCTATATACAGCTTCTATGACAGGCCAAGCATCTGTTTAGATCTATCCCTATAGACTTTTATTCTGAGAATATAGGATGCTTCCTCTAGATCTTTCTTGGAGAATTTTTTGGACAACCATCTTTTGATCATGGTCAACATGAGAATATTATTTTCAATAAGAAGAATGTCATCCACGTACTATATAAGGAAGGTGATCACCCTCCCACTAACCCTCTTGTATATACAAGGTTCTTCTTCATTTTGATAAAATCAAATGATTTGATTGCCTCATCAAAATGATAATTCCAACTTCGAGAAGCCTACTTTAATCTATATATGGATCTTTACAGCTTGCAGACTCTATGATCACCATCACCAGATGTGAAACCCATAGGCTGCTCCATATAGATATCTTCCTCAAGATATCTATTCAGGAAGATAGTTTTCACATCCATCTGCTAGATTTCATAATCGTAATGAGCTGCAATAGCAAGCAAAATACGGATGGATTTCAGCATAGCTATAGATGAGAAAATTTTCTGATAGTTAATGGCATCGCGCTGACTATAACCTTTAGCCACAAGCCTAGCTTTATAGGTTTCTACCTTACCATCAGCACCTATCTTTTTTTTGTAGATTCATTTACATCCAATAGGTACAATACCTTTAGGTGGATCCACTAAAGTCTAGACTTGGTTCGAATGTATTGAGTCAATTTTTGACTTCATAGTATCTAACCATTTCTTTGAATTGATGTCAGACATCGCCTCAACAAAGGTATTGGGATCATCACCATGACCCCTATCTCCCATAAGGAATATTTTCTTTACTTCCTCCATAAGCATACTCATGTACCTTTCAGGAGGTCGAGAGATCCTGCTAGATCTATGAGGTGGTAGAGAAATATCAACTACTGGCCCATGGACTACGGGTTCCTGAGGATCTATAGCTTTAGACTCTTCAGGGATCTTCTCTTCGAATTCCACTAACCTCCTACTGTCGCTATCTTGGATAAACTATTTTTTCAAGAATATGATATTTTGACTCATAATCACATTGTGATCTTATAGAAAGTAAAAGTAGTATCCCATGAATTCTTTTGGGTACCCTATAAAGCGAGCTATAATAGATCTATCCTTCAATTTTTCTGCCATCTATCTCTTGACATAGGTCGGACATCCCCAAGTCTTAAGATAATCCAGACTCGACTTCTTACCAAACCATATCTCATACGATGTGGTAGGAACGAACTTTGAAGGAACCTTATTCAACAAGTGAATGACAGTTAAGAAGGCATGTCCCTAAAAAAATAGGGGTAGATCAGTGAAGCTCATAATGGACCTAACCATATCCAATAGGATCCTGTTCCTCCTTTCGGATACCCCGTTGAGCTGAGGTATTCCAAGAAGGGTCCACTGAGAGACTATGCCATTGTCTTTAAGATATCTCAAAAATTTTTGACTAAGGTATTCACCTCTTCGATCAGATCAAAGAACCTTAACGAGTTTGCCTGTCTGCTTTTCTACTTCATGTCTAAATTTTTTGAACTTTTTAAAGGCCTCAGACTTCTATTTCATGAGATACACATATCCATACCTAGTCAGGTCATCAGTAAAGATAATGAAGTAGCTGTAACCACCTTTCGCCTGCACATCAAATGGCCCACACACATCGGTGTGTACCAGAGCAAGTAACTCTATGGCCCTTTCCCCATGTCCTACAAAGGGTAACTTGGTCATTTTTTTTTGAAGGCAGGATTCACAAGCTAGACATGACTCTGGATTAAGAGAGTTAAGAATCCCATCCTTTTTTAATCTGTTTATCCTATCCTCTCTAATATGGCCTAGTCTATGGTGCCACAAGTACTTCTGGTTAATCTCCTCTTTGGGTCTCTTTTGACCTACGGCACTCACTATTTGCTCGTTTAGGTTTACATTCACATCACTATGCAAGTGATAAAGACTATCAATTAAAAGATCTCGTGTAACTAATTTATTTCATAAATAAATAGAATAAAAATTTTTATAGAAATAAATTTTAAAACCTTCTTGTGCTAGCATAAATATGAAAATTAAATTTTGACTAGCTACAAAAATATAATAACAGTCTTTTAAATCTAATCTAACACCAAATGATAATTGAAGAGGGTAAGTGCCAACGGCCTCTACAGCAACCTTTGCTCCATTGCTGACTCGAAGGATCATATCACCTTTCCTCAACCTCTTACTTTCTATCAGACCCTACATAGAGGTATATTGAGCGCTCAAGCTAGGGTCTAATACCCAACTAGAAGTAGAAGAAACTGTGAGGTTAGATTCTATTACGAGCATACCTTTGGAAGGTGTGTCATCTTTTTTAGTCTTTAGGCTCTCTAAGTATTTTGAACAGTTCTTCCTCTAGTGGCCTTCAGCATGACAGTGAAAACACCTTCTCTTTACCTCAGCTACCTTTGGACCATCCTTCTTTGGCTTGCTCTCTCTCTTCTGCTTCTTTATAGATTTAACCTTCTTCCTTCCAATAGACTTTCTCTTGGAGAAAGAAGTCTGCTCCATAGCGAGAATAGTACCCCTTGAACTCTTCAAGATATCCTCCGTTCTGACCAACATGTTAACAAGTTTGAGAATAGTGCAGTCAAGTTTGTTCATATGAAAATTTACAATGAATTGACTATATGAATTGATAAGAGATTAAAGGATCAGATTCATCAGTAACTCCTTTTGCATATCAAGTCCGAGCTTTCCAAGCTCCTCAATGTCCTTGATCACCGTCATACAGTGCTCATGTCATGCCCCCAACCCGAGATTGTAAATCGAGGGTCATGGCAACTGCCGCATACTAATAGAAAATTTTTTCATAAGCATACAAGGCATCTTATCACGATACCAATACTTCACAGCGGAACAATTAGTCAATAATTTAAATCAAAAAGATAACAATTTAAATTTCAACTTTAATATCTTAATAACTTTCATAATGTTCAATAAGCCTTATATTAAATTCAATAAGACTTTCAATCTAAATAAAAGTATGAAAGTTCTACTTCTAATCACTCTTTCATTCATATCTTGTATCATCTTAATTCCTCAACATCTGTAAAAATAATAAAAAAAGAGGTAATGAGCTAGACAGCTCAGTAAGCAATGATCACTTTCAATAGATTTTATTAGGTATTTAAGTAAATAATTATTTATAGAAAATAAGCATATAGAGTTCATCAATTCGAAATCAATTTCAATTATGCAATATAATTCATGCTAAATTCATTTTTTTTTCAAAAATTTAAGTTCCTTTCGAGATTCTAAGTTCTTTCATTCTTAAATTATTTTCATCAATCATGAGTTATGACTATATTTTTCTTATGGTAGGATCATAATACCACGTATCTTCTTACAGTAAGCTACGAATCATCTGACAGCAAAGTCCTTCCAAAATGCTAGTCTCTCTAGTGGTTTGTCATTGGTCTCTCTAACGATATGTCGTTGGTCTCTCTAACGATATAAACTCTCAGGATAAATCAATTACCAACGTATATGCCCCCATTGATGGGATCCTTTACATAGTCAAGTTGTCAATTCATATTATTCTTATATCAAAATTTTTCATAAATTATGTTTCATATTCTAATTTCGATAAGAAAATATATAATCATGTAGTATCAAAATTAATCAATATAATGCATCATTAAATCAATATGTTCAATCATGCTTCATCATAACATTTCAAATAATATATTTTTATCATAAAATATTATTTATCCAATTCATGCATCATTTCTCAAATCATGTCAAAAAAATATATTATAATTTATCGATAAATCTAGAAAAAGTGAAACATTACTTACCTCATACGCATTCTAATAAATCCACATAATTCTATTAATTTTCTTTCAAAAATTTTATTCATAGATCATATTGCGATATCTCATAATTAAACTATTGAAAATAGTATCCCAAAGCCAATCATCAGCCTATTGATGGTTGTGCTCATTTTTGTATTTATACATTAACTATGAAATAATAAAAATTATTTTGATATTTTTCATCACAAAATGTTTCATCTTCTAATGAACTCCAATGTTGTGGTGAAATCCTTAGGATAATTTAGACTCGACAAAGGAGGATTTATCGTTTAGTTCTTAAATCTGTTCGTGACCAAATGATACGTTGTTACCAAGGACGATAATGTTTATCAAGCATAGGTCGTTGTGTGCTATATAGGTTGGTTGTCCTCTTAACCAATGAGTGTGGAGACACTGGTATGGCATACAGGTGAGATATAAGGGTACATCTGCACTGAACATGACCGACTCCGAAGCTATTTCTGCTGTCAAGATTTGCTCCGATGGAATATGGGTATAAATATCTCTTTGACTTGAGACCACCACGGTGACTTGCAAGCAACTCACTGCACTTAGGCACTAGACTACCTGAATTTCTAATTCAGTGACGGAAGGCTGTTGGGTGTAGTCAAGTACTTGATTTGTCGGTGCGTGTGTCAAGATGGGATTGACCACTCCAGTTTAGGAGCTGTGTACAGTCGTATTTTAATTTAGCAAAACTTTGGCCAGGGTAGTCCTTGTGAGGAGTCACAGGACTGTTTGAGTTGAGCATGATTCGGATGATCTGATAAGGGTTGACAGTTTAACCCTGAGTCATCCTAAACACAGGGGTCAAAAGGATGAATTATACAGTAACCATATTCATGTAGGTTTTGAGTGTTGCAATTACGACTCTTCGACCTATCTGGATGTCGGATACCATTGCTAGATGGTCACTTCGATTAGTACAAGAATTGGTTCTTGTGCTACCGGCTTAGATTCGAACCTGCGGGGTCACACACATTAGAGGTTCCTATCTGATTTGATGACTGATGTAGAATCCTATATATTTGGGACTTAGTGATCAAGAATCAGGATTCTCTGATCATGAGTTTCACACATTATGGGTACCGGGGTCAAGAGTCCCACTGGTTGGGACTTTTCGATCAGGGTTACATATCGATGAATTCTGATGCCTGATTGCCCATCGGATTTGGACTCAGTATTTATGAGAGGTTTCATTAGTAATTTGATTGCTAATTAACTCAATTTGATTGAGTAATTATTTTTGGATCAAGTCCAATTGAATTGGATTCAGTTGGGTTTGACCCGATTAGGTTAAGAGTTGACCTAATCGTCGAGATGGTTTGGTCCCTGATTTGATCAAGGGTTGGGCTTAATCAATTCCTGATTTGATTAAGATTTTATTGAGCCTAATTAATCTTAATTTAGTTGGGTTTAAATTAGTCTAATTGAACCTAACTTATTTGGTTCAATTAGATTGGTTTAAATAATTAAACCATCTTGACCCAATCTCCATGTGCCACCTCACTTCCATTGCACCCATTTGAATTCATGAGAAGGAACTTCTCATGAATTATTTCCTCACACCAAGCTCTCTCTATGCCCCACTTTAATATGCCAAATGAATGGATAAGGATGATTGGTTGGCCATTCAAATTCAAAATAAAGTTTGAATTTGAATGGGCAATCAATCTTTGCACCTTATCCTTTTTTTACGCCCCATTTATTACATGAGAAAAGGTTTCTCATGAAATTACTCTATGCACAATTTAAGCCATGCCTCATGCCTTTAGTGGATAAGGGATGAGTTTGTTGGGAAATGTGTCCCAAAAAGCCAATCGTCAAGCTGTTGACGGTTGAGCAACCAATTATTGTAATTGATTTGTTAATAAATAAAATATATTTGGCATCTTCATCATAAGCTTTCATCTTCTAATGAACTCCGTTGCTATGATGAAGTCCTTAGGACTATTTAAGTTCGATAAAGAGAGGATTTATCGATTAGTCCTTAAAACTGTTCACGACCAAATGATAAGCTGTTAATAAGGACGACAGCTTCTATCGAGCATAGGTCGCTGTAGGCCATATGGGTTGGTTGTCCTCTTAACCAAGGAGTGTGGAGACACTGGTATGGCATACAGGTGAGATGTAAGGGTACATCGTCATTGAACGTGACCAACTCCAGAATATTCTACTGTCGAGAATGTCTCTGATGGGATATAGGTATAAGTGTCCCTTAGACTTGAGATCGCCTCAGTGACTTGCAAGCAACTCACTGTGCTTTGGTACTGGACTAACTGAATTTCTAATTCAGGGACGAAAGGTTTCTGGGCACAGTCAAGTACTTGCGAAGTCAGAGTGTGATCGAGATGGGATTGACCACTCCAAGAGTTGGAGAAGAATGAGTCGCTGTATTTCAATTTAGCAAAATCTTGGCCAGGGTAATCCATCAGATGGATTTGATATTTTGAAATACAATGTGGACAACCTGATCAGAGTTGACAATTAAACTCTGGGGTATCCTATGATCATTTTGGTCAAGGGGATGAATTATATGAAAACTATATCCGCATGGGTTTTAAGGATGTTGTTCTACACATTCGACCTATCCGATCGTCGGGTACCATTGCTAGACGGTCACTTTGATTGGTATAGAGATTTGTTCCTATGCTACAGGCTTAGGTTCGGACCTATGAGGTCACACACATTAGAGTTCATGATCCGATCGGATGGTTGATCAACGATTAAGAATCGTTCTAGGGTTAGATGATCAATACGATTGATATTTAACCCAGTGCAAGTGTTGCAGGAGGATCGATTAGCAATTTGATTGCTAATTGGCTTAATTTGATTAAGCCAATGGGATGAGATTAAGTCTAATTAAATATGATTTAATTTGATTTAGTTTGGGCTTGATTGGATCAAGTCCAATTGGTTTATTGGATAAGCCAAGTGCAAGGAAAAACTAGTCCTAGTTCAACTAGGACTTGGGTCAATCTAATTTCTAATTTGATTAGAAAATTAAATCAGATTTAAATATAATTTAATCTGATTAAATTAGGTTCTTAATTGGGTTAAGACCTATTTTAATTGGGTTGATCTAATTTTGATTTAATTTGGTTTGGAAAACCAAATTAAAACAAGTTATGAGACAGAATCGTAGTAGGACTAGGATTCCACCTTGCGCCACATAAACCTTCTCCACGCTCTCTCTCTTATTCAATGCCAATATCCACTTATTTTTTGTGACAAAAGCCCTCTCCTAGATCTCTCCCACGTTCACAAAAGGTCTCCTCTCTTCTTTCTTACATGGAAGGTGGTTTGGATCAAATCTAAAAGGAATAAATTTGGATTTCGAATTCTATGAGATAGAGTTTTAGAAATCCAAAACTCTTTCAATTTTGCACCAAATTTATCCAAATTTTTTTTGGAATTTTCGTGGCTTTTAGGGTATACATTATGCACCCTTTTCTTATGATCCATGTATAAAAATATGGAGGAGGTGCTCAAGAGTTGGGCGTCCCTTAACTTGCCATGTTTGGATAAGCCTTGACTAGGTGTTTGACCTAGACAAGGACTCTATCATATCTCTCTATATAAGATGAGTTTCTTCATGAAATTTTAGGGAGAGATAGATATTTGAGAGACCTTTCTGCCATCCAAAAATCAGAGAGAAATACCTTTAGGTCATAGAGATATAAAAGATGCAAGTTTGAGTATCTAGAGAGAAAAATGTGAAGAAGAAGAGGGTCTTCTTCTAAGGTTTTTATTTTCATATCTTTCCTCCTTCCATCTTGAGTTTCCTGAGAGTGTCTCAGATCTGAAACTTCTCCTTCTACTTTCCATCTTTGGAAGAGTCCAAATCAAGAAGGAGGCACCTGATCAACCATCAAAGAAGGATCAGCGCAGTACTAGCATACTGTGCTGATTTCCTGAAGCAGGACTTCTGATCGAGATTCATGGGCTCGTGTGGATGACTCCTAGAGACCGGACGCATGTGCAAGGTTTTTGATGAGTTTCCTAGAGTTTTAGCTTGGGGTTCGGGAAGTGAGAAAGTGAGCTACGAGTGTCGTGAGCCCATAAAATCTCAGAGAGATCTTCAACATCCTCTCAAGTATATCTGTTGATGATCCAAAGCAACCAAAAAATCGACAGACGTCGATCGAAGGAATTCGATCAGCATCGGCCGTCAAAAGAGATCTACAACGAGCTAGCACTCGTGAGGAGTCGATCAGATCGAAAGCTTCGTGTGGATGATCCGTAGAGGCCAGACATACTGTATGACTGTGTCACGATGATCAGACTCTCCCGACGGTGATTAGATTGCGACAATCTACTATCCGCACAAAGGTATTGTGTTATGAACACATTACAGTAAAGTATTTACTGTTCGAATTCAAATTTTAAATTTAAATGCTTGCATGCTATGTATCATATTTAGATCCTAGTGTAGGGTAAATTTATGTTAATTAATTAGATTAATTAATATTTTTTCACTGTAAAATCATGATTTTAAAAAAGTTTTAAAATTACTATTTTACCCCTGTACTGAATTTCCCTACAAATGGTATCAGAGCAGGTTCTTAGATATGATATATATATTTGCATGTGTAGATTAAGTTATAATCTAAAAGTTTAAATTTAAAATTTAAAATTTAAAATTTAAAATTTGAAATTTGAATTTTGAAAGTTGTTCAAAATTCAAAATTCAAAAATTTAAAATTTAAAATTTAAAATTTGAATTTTGAAAGTTATTTGAAATTCAAAATTTAAAAATTTGAAATTCAAAATTCAAAATTTGAATTTTAAAATTTATAATTCAAAATTTAAAATTCAAAAATATGAAATTCAAAATTTGATATTTGAAATTTGAAATTTAGGTAAAATTTCAAATTTGAAATTCAAAATTTAAAATTCAAAATTTAAAATTCAAAAATTTGAAATTCAAAATTTGAAATTTGAAATTCAAAATTCAAAATTCAAAAATTTGAAATTCAAAATTTGAAACTTGAAATGTGGTTGAAATTTCAAATTTAAAATTCAAAATTTAAAATTTGAAATTTAAAATTTAAAATTTGAAATTCAAAAATTTAAAATTTAAAATTTAAAATTTAAAATTTGAAAGTTATTTGAAATTTAAAATTCAAAATTTAAAATTTAAAATTTAAAATTTAAATTTTGAAATTGATATATTTAGATATACTTGATCCAAGTAGCAAGTAATCGAATTGGGTTGGTTGCCATGGCCGTCCGGTCATAGGAGAAAAATAGGGTTTAAAGGCCCTCTCCTTCCATTCGATGGGGTCTCCTATGGCGGTAGGGGTACTGCTGTAATTATATTCCATGCAGATGAAGCTGTAAAAGAAATTAATTGTAAAGGTTCAATTGTGAAATTTATCATGAATGTGTTAGATTAGATCTAAAGGAATATTCATGATTTATTTTGATTGAGTTATTTTCTGTTATGTAATTAATAATAGGATTGCTATTTATGAAATGTGCTGATATATTTGTGAAATGAGTCAACATATTTGATGAATAGAAAATAAAACTTTTCAAATTTAAAAATTATTTTTGAAATACCAAACCCTGACCCATCAGCCCAAATACTTAATTAAAAGAATTAAGTATTGTCTAGTAGGTCTAGAATTATGAATTAAGACCTAAGATAATTGCATAAACTTGTGGGTTAATGGGTTAGATGGATTAGGTCCATAATTGGGTTAGAGCAATTGATCAAATCTAATCAAAAGTTGAATTAGATTAGGTCAAGGATACTCTAGACTCAACTCCAATAGTTGTAGTTGAATGGGTCCATGTCTTTAACTAGACCAAGATGGACTTAATTCATGGCTATGTGGTGGAACCCTATTTAATAAGTTGATCAAATTAAAACTAATGAACCGGTTGGTGTCTAAGATAAGTTTGGCATTTTGACCAGTGGTTTTTAAGCGGGAGCCACTCGCAGTGATTCGATCTCTGACGAGTTAATGGCTTATCCCCAACACTGATCTCACTTACCTGGCCAACCTGGTGAATTAGGTTTTGATTAGATCACTTGGTGATTAGGGCTCACCCATGTCATTAGGTAAATCAGTTTGATTGATTTAGGTGCTCCTAATGCCAGCTTTAATTAAATCCTTTTTTAATCTAACTTGGTGAAGTCAGTGGGAGGATTGAAATTGGCTAGATATTTTCTTCTCATCTATCCTTTAATAAAATCCTCAAAAATTATTAGGTCCCTAAAAATGATTAAGTTATATTGATAACTAAGTCATAGCCTCCCATTAAGTGAGTGATAATGAGTCCATTAGTTTAATAATCATTGGAGGCCCAAAGGCCTGGTGCTTATTGACTAATGAAATTATCATTCATAATATGATAATTTGGTTTGAGTCTTTCTGATGGTGGTCAGGTTGGCCGGCCAAAGTCGGGCCTGATCATTTATTGGTCTGATTCACCAAATCAAATCATGTTAATGGTTGGACCTAACCAGATCTTTTCAGTGGAGGTCAAAGCCTACTGATTAGGTTCTGGGGCAAAATCAATTACTAGAAGTTGTTTAGAGAAACAACTGGTTATGAACCTACCCATAGATGCACATGGGTTGACCAACCAAAGTTGGGCTCATGTGTAGTCTGTGTGGATTCTAGTACCCACTAAGGAATTAAAGTAATTCCTCGAATTGGAGGTTGAGGCTACCAGTTCGTAAAAATACTGGAAGAAATTTTAGACTAAAGTTCAAGTCTTTAGTATTTATAATTTATGTACTAATTGAGGTCTGTTTTTTCTTTATGCAGCTATGGCCACTACCCTGTCGCTTCGATCATTATTAGATAATGACAAACTCATGGGACCTAATTTCGATAGCTGGTATCGAAAATTAAAAATCATCCTTAAGCATGAACGGATCCTTTATGTAGTAATGGATCCTGCACCTGAGGAGCCAGCCCCAAATGCTCGAGGAACGGTCTGAGACACTTACCAGAAGTAGCTCAACGACCGCACCACCATTCGGTGCATTATGCTGGCGGCAATGAATGATGAGTTCAGCCGCAGGTTCGAGAACGCCCAGCCACAGGAGATGCTTCAAATGTTGAACGACTCCTTTGGTACGCCTGACGATGTTAAAAGGCACAAAACTAGTTGTGCCATTTTCAATGCTCAGATGAGGGATGGAGCCTCAGTCACTGATCATGTACTGTACATGATCGAAATGATTGAGCGCCTAAGTAAACTGGGCTTTACCCTGCACGAGCAGCTCGGTAAGGATGCGATCCTTAATTCTCTGCCCAAGTCCTACCTTCCCTTCCTTACTCATTTTCGAATGACAAAGCCTGCAGTGAACTACCACGGCTTGTTGGGGTTGCTGTAGAACTTTGAGAAGGACCACCAGCTTCATAACGAGTCAGTAAATATTGTGGGAGGGTCTTCTTTTGGTCATCGACCCTTTAATAAAGGGAAGAAGAATAAGAAGAAGAAGAATAAGAAGGTGCAACCGCATGCTGGGATGTCTGCACAGGGTCAGACCAAGAAATGCAAGCCCGACCAGAGCCAAACGGAGTGCTTCTTTTGCAAGAAGCAGGGGCACTGAAAGAGGAACTGTCCTCTATACATTACCTCCCTGGACCCGAATAGGCCGAAGAAGAAGCAAGGTACTTATATGATAATACCTTGCAACTTTTTCATTTGTGATACTACTGCCTGGGTATTGGATACCGGAAGCCTTTATCATATTTACAATTCGATGCAGGGTCTGCAGGTCAGTAGGAGATTTGATGAAGGCGAGAAGTTTCTGAACGTTGGAGATGGAAGCAAAGTTTCAGTTCTAGCATTAGGAATCATGAACCTTGTAATCAATTCTCGAAACATAATTCTGAGTGAATGTCACTATTGTCCAAGCTTTTTATTAAATATTATTTCTATAGGCCATTTAGCCATGAACGATTATCAATTTTTAATAAAAAAAAATATTTGCAATATCATTTTGAATGTGTTACAATGTTTGTTGGACCACTTAATAATGGAATTTACTTTCTATCACAACCTGTTAATGTGGTTCAAACCTTCAGTAAATGCCCTAGAATAGATAATGTGTCAGAAGTCTACCTTTGGCACTGTAGGCTAGGTCATATCAATAAGAATAGGATAAATAGGTTGGCTCAAGAAGGAATTCTTGAAGTAGGTGATTGTGAATCACTTCCAACCTGTGAGTCCTATCTTCTTGGTAAAATGACCAAATCATCTTTTACTGGAAAAGGTGAGCGAGCCAGTGAACTCTTGGGTTTGGTACATTCTGATGTATGTGGACCCATGAGCTCAAGTGCAAGAGGTGGATATTTCTACTTCATAACCTTCACAGACGACCTATCGAGGTATGGGTATGTCTATTTAATGAAGCATAAGTCGGAGTCATTTGAAATGTTCAAACTATTCCGAAATGAGGTAGAAAAATAAACTGAAAAGTGTATTAAAACTCGTCGATCTGATCGAGGAGGTGAATACCTTTCCAATGATTTTCTGATATATCTTGGGGAGAATGGGATTCTCTCTCAGTGGATACCTCCTGGAACACAACAGCATAATGGTGTATCTGAAAGGAGGAATCAGACCTTGTTGGATATGGTTTGATTCATGATGGGGTTTGCTAGTCTGCCATCTCCCTCTGGGGATATGCGCTCGAATCGGCTTATTACCTTCTAAATAGAGTTTCGAGTAAGTCTGTAACCAAAACATCATATGAGATATGGATAGGACGTAAGCCAGTACTCTCGCACCTTAGGGTTTGGGGGTGTCCGACTTATATTAAACGTTTAATACGGACAAGCTTGGACCTAGGTCTGACAAGTGTAATTTTATAGGGTATCCAAAAGAGATCAAAGGGTATTACTTCTACCTAGCTGATAAGCAAAAAGTGTTTGTTAGCCTTAAGGCAATCTTTTTGAAAAAGGAGTTCCTTGGTGAAGGGACTGTTGCCTCTAAGATCGAACTTGATGAAGTTCGGCAGGTGGAAAAACCAACACAAGTTGCTGAACCTGAACTGAATTTGGTTAGATCAAATCCGGAGCCCATTGTTCAAGCACCCTTAAGGCGATCTGGTAGAGTACCACATCAATCAGACAGATACTATAGTTTCTTGATCCAGGACGGCGATCCTATCGAACTTGATGAAAATGATGAGGATCCGATCACCTACATGGATGCAATGCAGAGATCCGACTCTGAGAAATGGCTGGAGGCCATGAAATCTAAAATGGAGTCCATGAAGGTCAACGATGTGTGGACATTGGTTGATCCACCCGAAGGAGTAAAACCCATAAGGTGTAAGTGGGTCTTCAAGAGGAAGAGGGGCGCAGATGGAAAGGTGAAAACCTATAAAGCCCATCTGGTTGCCAAGAGATATCATCAACGTTATGGTATAGACTATAACGAGACATTTTCTCCTGTGGCAATGCTTAAATCCATTCGGATTATGCTTGCGATAGCTGTCCATCTGGACTATGAAATCTGGCAGATGGATGTGAAGACAGCTTTCCTAAATGGAGAACTGGATGAAGAGGTGTATATGATACAACCTGAAGGATTCACATCCACAGATGAGTCTAAGGTGTGCAGACTACAGAGGTCCATTTATGGACTTAAGCAAGCATCTCAGAGTTGGAATATACGTTTCGATAGGACGATCAAGATGTATGGCTTCGTAAAGAATGGAGAAGAGCCCTGCATTTATAAGTAGGCAAATGGTCCAGTAGTAGTATTTCTTGTATTGTATGTGGATGACATTCTCTTAATCGGGAATGATATCCCTGCATTATAGGGAGTAAAGATTTGGCTGTCGTCACAGTTCTCTATGAAGGATCTGGAAGAAGCTTCTACATCCTAGGGATGAGGATCTATAGGGATAGATCTAAAAGGTTGCTTGGTTTATCTCAGTCCACGTACATTGATACTATGCTGAAGAGGTTCAGCATGAAGAATTTCAAGAAAGGCTATCTTCCGATAGGCCATGGAATTTCTCTCTCAAAGAGGGATTGTCTGACAACACCTCAAGAGAGAGCATATGGGTAAGATTTCATATGCTTCGGCAGTGGGATCTATCATGTACGCCATGACATATACACAACCAGATGTGGCATACTCACTAGGGGTAGTGAGTAGATACCAATCTGATCCAGGGAAGAATCACTGGAAGGTTGTTAAAATCATCCTGAAGTATTTAAGAAATACTAAGGATCAGTGGCTTGTTTATGGTGAATCGGACTTGAGACTTATAGGGTTTATAGACTCTAGTTTCCAATCTGATCACGATGACAGCAAAAGTGTGTTGGGATTTATTTTTATCCTTAATGGTGGGGCTATCTACTGGAAAAGTTCCAAGCAGCACACAGTGGCTGATTCAGTTTGTGAGGCAGAGTATGTCGTTGCATCAGATGCTGCCAAAGAAGCAGTGTGGCTGACAAAATTCATCACCGAGCTCGGAGTAGCACCCTCCCTTGTTGATCCAGTTCTGCTCTACTGTGACAGCTCTGGAGCCATTGCTCAGGCAAAGGAACAAAAGGCACACCAGCGGACGAAGCATATTCTGCACCGCTACCATCTCATCCAGGAAATTATGGATCGAGGTGACGTCGATCTTCAGAAGATCGATGGGAAGGAGAACCTGGCTGACCCATTCACTAAAGCCATTGCGGTGAAGGAGTTCGACAACTACAAGTCGAAGATGGGTATTAGATACTGCACCGATTGGCTTTAGGCCAAGTGGGAGATTGTTGGGAATAGTGTCCCAAAGCCAATCGTCAGCCTGTTGACGGTTGTGCTCATTTTTGTATTTGTACATGAATTATGAATTAATAAAAATTATTTTGATATTTTTCATCACAAAATATTTCATCTTCTAATGAACTCCTATGTTGTGGTGAAATTCTTAGGACTATTTAGACTCGATAAAGGAGGATTTGTCGTTTAGTCCTTAAATTTGTTCGTGACCAAATGATACGTTGTTACCAAGGATAACAATGTTTATCAAGCATAGGTCGTTGTGTGCCATATAGATTGATTGTCCTCTTAACCAATGAGTGTGGAGACACTGGTATGGCATACAGGTGAGATGTAAGGGTACATCTGCACTGAACGTGACCGACTCTGGAGCTATTTCTGCTGTCAAGATTTGCTCCGATGGAATATGGGTATAAATGTCCCTCCGACCTAAGACCACCACGGTGACTTGCAAGCAACTCACTGCACTTAGGCACTGGACTACCTGAATTTCTAATTCAGTGATGGAAGGCTGCTGGGTGTAGTCAAGTACTTAACTTGTCGGTGCGTGTGTCAAGATGGGATTGACCACTCCAGTTTAGGAGCTGTGTGCAGTCATGTTTCAATTTAGCAAAACCTTAGCCAGGGTAGTCCTTGTGAGGAGTTACAAGACTGTTTGAGTTGAGCATGATTCGGATGATCTGATTAGGGTTGACAGTTTAACCCTGAGTCATCCTAAACACAGGGGTCAAAAGGATGAATTATACAGTAACCATATTCATGTAGGTTCTGAGTGTTGCGATTGTGACTCTTCGACCTATCCAGACATCGGGTACCATTGCTAGATGATCACTTCGATTAGTACAGGAATTGGTTCCTGTGCTACCGACTTAGGTTTGAACCTGCGGGGTCACACACATTAGAGGTTCCTATCTGATCTGATGGTTGATGTAGAATTCTACATGTTTGAGACTCAGTGATCGAGAATCAGGATTCTCTGATCACGAGTTCCACACATTATGGGTACCGGAGTCAAGAGTCCCACTGGTTGGGACTTTTCGATCAAGGTTACATATCGATGAATTCTGATGCTTGATTGTCCATCGGATTTGGACTCAGTATTTATGAGAAGTTTAATTAGTGATTTGATCACTAATTAACTCAATTTGATTGAGTAATTATTTTTGGATCAAGTCCAATTGAATTAGATTCAGTTGGGTTTGACCCGATTAGGTTAAAAGTTGACCTAATCGTCGAGATGGTTTGGTCCCTGATTTGATCAGGGGTTGGGCTTAATCAATTCTTGATTTGATTAAAATTTTATTGAGCCTAATTAAGCCTAATTTAATTAGATTTAAATTAGTCTAATTGGACCTAACTTATTTGGTTCAATTAGGTTGGTTTAAATAATTAAACCACCTTGACCCAATCTCCATGCGCCACCTCACTTCCATTGCATCCATTTGAATTCATGAGAAGGAACTTCTCATGAATTATTTTTTCATGCCAAGCCCTCTCCACGCCCCACTTTAATGTGCCAAATGAATGGATAAGGATGATTGGTTGGCCATTCAAATTCAAAATAAAGTTTGAATTTGAATGGGCAATCAATCTTTGCACCTTATCTCTTTTTTTACGCCCCATTTATTTCATGAGAAAAGGTTTCTCATGAAATTACTCCATGCACAATTTAATCCATGCCTCACGCTTTTAGTGGATAAGGGATGAGTTGGTGTCTATTTGAATTCAAAATTTGATTTAAATTCAAATGTGCAATTACTCATTTTTATCCATTCTTTTGGATAAGACTTTTGACATTGTTATAAAAGGAGGAGAAGAGTGGGGCGTGCAAGAAGAAGATTTTTTGAAGAAAAATTTTGGGGTGTGAGAAGTCTTGTGCTTGAGAAGGAAGTCCATATCCTTCCAAGAGAAAAAGAAAGAAAAGAAAGAAAAGTGAGTGCAAGGTTTTCGGTGAGTTTTCTAGAGTTTTAGCCTGGGGTTCGGGAAGTGAGAAAGTGAGCTACGAGTGTCGTGAGCCCACAAAATCTCAGAGAGATCTTCAACATCCTCTCAAGCATGTCTGTTGATGATCTGGAGTATTCAAAGAATCGACAGACATCGATCGAAGGAATTCGATCAGCATCGGCCGTCAAAAGGGCTCTACAACGAGCTAGCACTCGTGAGGAGTCGATCAGACTGAAAGTTTCGTGTGGACGATC
Source organism: Elaeis guineensis (assembly GCF_000442705.2). Lineage (NCBI taxonomy): Eukaryota > Viridiplantae > Streptophyta > Magnoliopsida > Arecales > Arecaceae > Elaeis > Elaeis guineensis. Next base: position 4,988,035 of record NC_026006.2, read on the forward strand.
CATAAAGGCAGACATGCTGTGTGGCTGTGTCATGATGATCAGACTCTCCTGACGGTGATCAGATTACGGTGATCTACTACCCGCACAAAGATATTATGTTCTAAACACATTACAGTAAAGTGTTTACTGTTCGAATTCGAATTTTAAATTTAAATGCATGCATGCTATATATCATATTTAGATCCTAGTGTAGGGTAAATTTATGTTAATTAATTAGATTAATTAATATTTTTCCACTGTAAAATCATGATTTTGAAAAAGTTTCAAAATTACCATTTTATCCCTGCACTGAATTTTCTCACACAAACATCTACAATCCTATACAGGATCAATTTCAATAATTAGAAAGGATCAAAATAATTAAAGAAAAATAGAATTGATAGATACCCGTATCCTATCATCCATATTGATCCGATCATCTAATTTTATCTGATCAAAATCTAATTAGGACATAAATGATCCAAAATTTGACTATCAGATCAAATCGGATTTGAAGTGATAGGATTGAGGTTTCTTCATTGGTTTTATAAAATCAAGTAGAGAGAGAAAATTAGAGGAGAGAGAATTCATGAGGTATGTTGGTGCAAAAATCTGCTTGCGCCGGAGAAGCTGGAGTTGGGGAAGCCGTGGTCGCCGCCGGGACCTGCAAGGGAAGTCTAAACCAGAGGTGGGGTTGCTCCGGCAAGACCCTCCGACGCTCAAGTCAGTTCTCTGCCTCAACAAGAATGGAGTGCTCGAACGGAGAATTTAGCAGAGTTTTGAGATAGGAAAATGAGCTTAGAGAATAACGTATCTGGGTCCCCCTTTTATAGGCGGAGGAGACAACGGATTGATGGCGACGTTTGTAACCGTCTGGTAGTGGGCCGCCCATGGTCAGAGGAATTGATTGCGAAGGATAGTGGAGTAGACACGTGGCCATCACTGTGGCTTGCCATGCGGAATCTGTTACGTGGGGTGGAGCAGCGTCCATTGTCGTGACTCGCCAGTGGATGGGGGAATCGCCTGGTATCCGCCGCAGGAGGTGGAGCAGGTTCGTGGCCATTATTGTGGCCTGCCAGGGGGTAGTGGAGCTGTGCGGAATCCACCACAGGAAGTGGAGCAGGGTGGCGATGGTTACTGCGGCCTGTCAGGGAATGATGGAACTGTGCGGAGTCTGCCACAGGAAGTGGAGCAGGATCATGGTTGTTATTGTGATCTGCCAGGGGGCGCGGATCTGTTGATCGAGGCTCGGCAGTGGTCGGAGTTCGGCCTCTGTAGGAGTCCGGGAGGGGTCCTCCTTTCGGTTGACGTCGTGGGTGGAGTCCGGCTCCTGTAAGAGTCAGAACCCTCTGCAATCAAAGTTAAAGATGAAGTCCGGCTCCCGTAGGAGTCCGGACGAAGCTTACCAGCAGCTGATACTGAGGTCGGAGCCCGGCTCCCGTAGGAGTCCGGGCGGAGCTGTACTGCTGTCGATGGCGGAGCCCGGCTCCTGTAGGAGTCCGGGCGGATCTATGCTGATGTCGGCGGTGGAGCCCGGCTCCCGTAGGAGTCCGGGCGGAGCTGTGCTGATGTCGGCGGTGGAGCCCGGCTCTCGTAGGAGTCCGGGCGGAGCTGTGCTGATGTCGGCGGTGGAGCCTGGCTCCCGTAGGAGTCCGGGCGGAGCTGTGCTGATGTCGGTGGTGGAGCCCGGCTCCCGTAGGAGTCCGGGCGGAGCTGTGCTGATGTCGGCGGTGGAGCCCGGCTCCCGTAGGAGTCCGGGCGGAGCTGTCCTGCTGTCGGCGGTGGAGCCCGGCTCCCGTAGGAGCCCGGGCGGAGCTGTGCTGATGTCGGCGGTGGAGCCCGGCTCCCGTAGGAGTCCGGGCAGAGCTGTGCTGATGTCGGCGGTGGAGCCCGGCTCCCGTAGGAGTCCGGGCGGAGCTGTGCTGATGTCGACGGTGGAGCCCGGCTCCCGTAGGAGTCCGGGCGGAGCTGTCCTGCTGTCGGCGGTGGAGCCCGGGCAGAGCTGTGCTGATGTCGGCGGTGGAGCCCAGCTCCCGTAGGAGTCCGGGCGGAGCTGTGCTGCTCGAAGTCGATTCCGTCGAGGATTTCGGCTATGGGTATTTTATACCCAACACCAGTCCCCCCACTTTCGAGTTTGAATTTCAAGCGAAGGAAGTACACAGAGAGAAAGGTGGGTATAGCCGGAATCGTCTCTTCGAATCCTGCGCACTGCCGCCTCCAGATATTTTGGCATTAAATGAGCGCGTGCCGGAGTCTTTTCGAATTGGAGCGGTATGAGGGGATGCTTCAAAAATCCCGTAGGTACACTGGCCTAGGTACGACGCAATCATGGTTCTGCCAACCGTCAGCTGCTTTTAGCCGCCTGCCAGGGGGACTGGGACACGTGTCGGGTGTGGACTGGCCTGGGGGGATTCGCGATCATTATGGCGCCGGATCCCAGGGTCTATGTAAACCCGTCCTCCCCCCTTCAGGTGTCCTACTCCATTTCTGATTTTTTGCTGGTGTCTGTCTTCTCTTCGAGAGCCTGCTCTAGTGAACGTCTTCTCGAGCCATAGGCGCCTCCCGTTTCTCGCCCCCCAGGTCCCTCAGAGCAACATAGGTTAGTGCCAACCTTCTTCTCTCCGCCTAGGGGCTTCTCCTCCCTTCATTACTTTTGTACCTCCCTCCGAGTTGGCCTTCGGCGTCTCGTTCTCCTTTCGGTTTGCCTTTTTAGGATCCTTTAGGTTCTCCCTCCGAAACTGCTCAAAATGTCTTCCGACTCTTCTGCTCCCGTCAGTTCTGAGAGTTCTTCTGCTTCGAACCCCCAGGTCCCTGTCTCTGCGGACGAACCCGCGTCCGGGGTAGGGCCTCGCCCGGTTTTTGCACCGGGCGCCATTCCATGTTCGTCGACTCCGGATGAACTCCTTCTGATAAGGGCTCGGTACGGGATTACTCCGAAGTACGACCTGGAGCTACCTGGCCCCTCTGACCGGGCCAGCGCTCCTCCTCCTGGTCGCTTTTGTTTGTATCAGGAGGCATTTCGTGCCGGACTCCGGCTTCCGCTTCCTGTCTTCGTTGCCGTCTTCTTTCGCTTCTTAGACATTTCTCTCGCCTCCGTGGCCCCAAATTCCTTTAGGTTTTTGATAGGGTTTCTCTCTCTCTGCCACATAGCCGAGGTCCAGCCATCCCTTTCCTTGTTCAGGCATTTTTACACCTTCAAACGCCATCCTTCAGCGAAGGACTGGTGGTACTTCTCCCCCCAGTTTGGTAAGAAGGGGTTGCAGAAGGGCGCCCCTTCTTCGATTCACAACTGGAAGGGAAAATTTCTCTTCGTCTACTGCCCGACCCTGGAACTGGGCCTGCCCCCTTGGGGGTCTCTGAGGGATTCCGTCCGTCGGGCTCCCAGCCTGGGAGAGGACGACCTCCAGGCCGCCCAGAAGCTTCTAAGTTATCCCGCTCCTTCCCTTCCTAATCTTCTGAGGGAGCAGCTTCTTTTCAACATCGGCCTGAGCCCTCAGGATCCAGCAAGTATTTATCTTTCCTTTTCTTGCCTTCTTCTTCTCTTTATTTTTTCCTTCCCGTTCTTTTCTTCCTCTTTCTTTCTCTCTTCTTTTATCTTCTCTCTTCTCTTTTTTTTTTTTTTTTTTTGACTCTGGACTGATCGGTGTCGCTTCTTCTTTCTTCTTTTCTTTTCCTGTTGTTTTTTTTTTTTTTTTTTTTTTTTAGCAATGGACGCCGAAGCCATGCGGATGCTCGCCAAGGCCATGAGAGCTCAGAAGAGGAAGGGCGCGACGGCCTCCGGATCGACGAAGAGGGCCAGGGTGGAGGAGACGAGCTTGGCTGCGCCAGTCCAGGCGACCCCGACCATCGACATTCCTTCGGATGCCGAGCCAGCGGCCCCCCGAGCTTCCTCAAGGAGCCCGCCGACTGGGGCCCCCGTTCCGGGGGCCCGCCCCATGGAGGCGCCTGCCGCGGGGAGGAGGAAGAAATCGGTGGCTCGCAGGGCCAGCAGCCACCGAGCTGCTGCAGTCGAGTCCGTCTGCTCCGAGGGGGGATCAGAGAACCCCTTCAATGACAAAGACCTGATCAGGCGGCTACTTGATGGCTGCATTCTGTCCGACGTCGTGGAGAGGATCGACCGTGCCGATCCCGGGCAGCGGGCTTGGGATTCTTTGGGGTCCTTCCTTGAGGTAAGCGGATGTTTATTTGCATGGTCACTCAGCCTTTGTTGTAATTCTCTATCCGTCCTTGCAGATTGGGCACCAGCTCTTCGCCTATGTCGAGGCATCGAGCCGCATGAGAAGGGACCTCCTTCAGGCGGAGGAGCGCTGCCAGGCCGAGGTTGCTCGCCTTCAAGCAAAGACGGCCGAAGTAGCCACCCTCCAGGAGGCCCTGGAGAGAGAGAGGCAAGCCCGGGAAGAGGAGAGACAAGCCCGGGAGGAGGAGAGACGAAGCTTGGAGGAGTCGGTGAGGAAGGCGGAGGCCGAGGTCGCCCATTTGGCCGAGCAAACTCCAGTTCTGGTCTCGGAGGCCAGGGCCCTTGCAGTGGAGGAGTTCAAGGCCTCCGCGGAGATGAGGGAACTGAACGTCCAGTTCGGCCCGGAGGCGTTCACAAAGGGGTTCGAGCTCTGCCGAGAGAAGGTGGCCAGCAGATACCCCGACCTCGATCTCAGCTTTCTGGAGGAGTCTGAAGATGTGGTCGGCCCTTCGTTCGCCGCTACCGCAGTCGCACCCCCCGCGCCGAGCTCTCCACCTCCCGCCCCTGAGGTCTGAGACCTCCAATCTTGTGCCTTTATTTTGTCGCCATATTTTCTTTCTGTTTGTCTTCAAAATTAATCAATAAAGTCAAATTTCTTGTTGTGGATGGCCTCTCCTTCCCCCTCCTCCTCCTTTCTGCCTTTCTTCTTGTAATGAGTTGGTCTTTGACGTTTGCACCTTCCGATGGCAGTGCCCTGCTGAAGCACTCCCCTTGCCCCTGGGGGTCTCGCTGAAGTCAGCTGTCCAGCGGCTGAAAAAGGAGGTCCTCCACCTGACGAAGAAGTTGAAGAAGTCGGAGGACGAGCTTCGCAAGTCGAGAAAATGCTATTCCGAAGCCACCGCTGAGGCCGCCCACTTCAGGAGTCTCCAAGTGAAGGCAATCATGGATTACAGCCGGAGGAAGGCGAACTTCACAAAGGAGCTCGAGGAATGTAAGAAGAGCGCCGCGACCAAACTTGGGCTCAAGAAGCCAGGATCAGCGCCCTTAAGGTGGAGCTATCAGCTGCGAAGAGGAAGATCGGCCAGCTGGAAGGAAACTCATCCCGGCTCCTGGCACGGGTTGCTGATGAACAGAAATGGTCGCAGAAGGTCTCCGACCTCCAGAAGCAGCTTCAAGACGCTGAGATGAGCCACGACGTGTAGCGGGCCAGCTGGCGCCGGCAAGTGGAAGAGTACAAAGGGAGATTCCGGCAGGCGGCGGACGAGGTTGTTCGTCTCCAGAGGTAGCTGGTTACTAGGGCGCAGCTTACTACCGCCCAAGATGCCGAAGAGCTCCAAGCCCTGAGAGGCACTGTCGAAGGGATTTCTGTCTCCCTTGGGGAGAAGACAGCCGAGCTTCAACAAGTGAGCATCCAACTGATGCTTGAGCGGAGGGCCGTCGCGGACGCAGAGGCGGAGTCCGAAGTTCTGCGGAAGCGGCGTCGAGAAGCGGAGGCTAAAAGTCGGCAACTTCGTCAGGCACTCCAGGATACGCTGCGGAAGAAGGAAGAACTAGAGGAAGCAGTGGAGAGCTTGAGGCAGTCCTGGTTGAGGGATGGAGGTGATAACCCAAGGTCGGAGGGAGCGGGGCCTCCTTAGAGCTCTTTTGTAGTCACCCCCTTTTTGTAGCTGCTTTCTTCTTGTCGTTTTGTCCCTCTTTCCCTGGCCGTCCTGGCCCTGTAGTACGTATATCGAAAATGAAAAAAAAGTGCTTTGTGTTACCTTGTCCATGCGTAGCACTGATATTGTCGTCCGTTGACCCTTTCTCGTCGTTTGGCTTGTTTGGCTTAGATGTCGTCGTGGGAAGGGGCTCTTCCTTTCCATCCGACCTTGTCATGTGGCCAAGTCTCGCCACCATTTTTAACCCTTGCTGGCAAAGTAGCGGATGGAGCCCGGCTTCCTTAGGAGTCCGGGCGAAGTCTTTCTTGGCGGCGGAACCCGGCTCCCGTAGGAGTCCAGGTGAAGTCTTCCTTGGCGGTGGAACCCGGCTCCCGTAGGAGTCTGGGTGAAGCTTTCCTTGGCGGTGGAACCCGGCTCCCGTAGGAGTCCGGGTGAAGTCTTCCTTGGCGGCGGAACCCGGCTCCCGTAGGAGTCCGGGTGAAGTCTTCCTTGGCGGCGGAACCCGGCTCCCGTAGGAGTCCGGGTGAAGCTTTCCTTGGCGACGGAACCCGACTCCTGTAGGAGTCCGGGTGAAGTCTTCCTTGGCGACGGAACCTGGCTCCCGTAGGAGTCCGGGTGAAGCTTTCCTTGGCGTAAGAACCCGGCTCCCGTAGGAGTCCGGGTGAAGTCTTCTTTGGCGGTGGAACCCGGCTCCAGTAGGAGTCCGGGTGAAGTCTTCCTTGGCGGCGAAACCCGGCTCCCGTAGGAGTTCGGGTGAAGCTTTCCTTGGCGTAGGAACCCGGCTCCCGTAGGAGTCCGGGTGAAGTCTTCTTTGGCGGTGGAACCCGGCTCCCATAGGAGTCCGGGTGAAGTCTTCCTTGGCGGCGGAACCCGGCTCCCGTAGGAGTCCGGACCTTCCATTTTGCTTGAGCCGACGTGAGGTTCTCGTTATCAGCCTGGCTTGTGGGGGCGCGTTAGGGCGCTGTAAGGCCTCTCCCCCCTCCGGTCTAAAAGAACCGGGCCTTCAACTTTGCTCATGTCAGGACGAGGTTCTCCTCCTGTTCCTGACATGACTGTGGGGGCACATTAGGGCATTGCAAGGCCTCTCCCCCCATCCGGTCTAAAAGAACCGGGCCTTTGACTTTGCTCAAGTTAGGGCGAGGTTTTCCTCCTGTCCCTAACAGGGCTGTGGGGGCACATTAGGGCGTTGTAAGGCCTCTCCCCCCATCCGATCTAAAAGAACCGGGCCTTTGACTTTGCTCAAGTTAGGGCGAGGTTTTCCTCCTGTCCCTAACAAGGCTGTGGGGGCACATTAGGACGTTGTGAGGCCTCTCCCCCCATCCGGTCTAAAAGAACCGGGCCTTTGACCTTGCTCATGTCAGGACGAGGTTCTCCTCCTGTTCCTGACATGGCTGTATTTTTGGAGGGATCATATCTAGTCATAATACATCCACGCTAGGTGGGAGGAGCATGTTAGCTAAAAAGAAAAGTAGATTCAAAGCAAAATAGTAAGCGATACATTTACAGTATTCCCGCTCCTCCTTGAGGCCCTCCGGTGATGGAGTCGATGGTCCCGATGGGCGGCCGGTCCCCGGGCTGCTCCTCCCTTTTCTGCGGTTCAGGCGGTGGGAGGGCTCTTGGCCGGTCTCCTCTATCCTCAGGCCTGCGGCGGATGAATCTGTCGAGTCGACCTCGTCGAATGAGCTCCTCGATCTCGTCCTGGAGCTGGATGCATTCCTTCGTGTCGTGGCCGTGGTCGCGGTGGTAGAGGCAGAACTTGTTGGGGTTGCGCTTCCCGGGGTGTGTGCGCATCCTCTCTGGCCTAGGGAGCTGCTCCCTGACCTCCATCAGTACCTGGGCCTTCGAGACGTTGAGGGGGGCGTAGTTGCGGAATTTCCCTGGTGGGGAACCCCGCCGAAACCTGTTGTCCGGGCTTCTCTGCCTGCGTGCCCGGGGTGGAGTGTGGGCGCGCTTATGTCCAGGAGGGGATCGGGAGCGAGGCCGGGCTTCCTTTGGCCTCTTCTCAACTGCGGGTTTACTCGAATCTCCCGCCTGACGCTCCCTTGCTGTCTCTTCGTCCTTCATCTTGAAGGCTTCTTTCGCTCGGGCGTATCCTTCAGCCCGAGCTAGTAGATCAGCAAAATCCCTGGGGTATTTCTTCTCCAGGGAGTACAAAAGATCATTCTTCTGAAGGCCACCTTTCAGGGCGGCCATGGCAACTGACTGGTCCAAGTTCTGGACCTCCAATGCCGCGATGTTGAAGCGGTTGACGTAGGCCCGTATGGACTCCCCCTCCCTTTGCTTGATGTTGATGAGGGACTCCGAACCCTTCCGAGGATGCCAGCTGCTGACAAAAAGGGCCACGAATTGGTGGCTCATTTGATCAAAGGAAAATATGGTACCCGGCTTCAGAGCCGAGTACCAGTTCCTTGCTGCTCCCTTTAAAGTAGACGGGAAAGCCCGGCACAAGATGGCGTCAGGGGCGCCGTGAAGCAGCATCATCGTTCGGAAGGCCTCCAGATGATCAATCGGGTCCGACGTTCCGTCGTAGCTTTCGAACTGGGGAAGCTTGAAGTTCGGCGGGATCGGTTCCTGCATAATCATTTGGGAGAAGGGAGGGTCAGTGCAAATATCCTCACCATAAGTGGGAGGCGCGTGGCGGAGTTCTTCGATCCGCCGGTTCATCTCCTGGAGCCTCCGGTCCAGGAAATCCTCTCGACTTCGAGTTTCGAGGGTCCTTTGGCAGAACGGGGGCAGGGATCTTCCAGGGGTGGAGTCGTGGTCCGATTGAGGGCTCTCTACCCTCGGATTCGCCTTCCCAAGAAGGACGGGGCGGCTGGCCCAGGTGGCCCGCCCCACCGCCGGGTTCTGGCATTCCGGAGATGCCCCCTCCGGATGCGCCGACGCCTGTGGTTGCTGCTGCTGCATTGCTTGTACGGCTTCGACGAGGTCTTTGACCTGCTGCGTCAGCAAGTCAAACTGCTCCACGCCGACCGCCGCCGCCGGAGGGGGAGGAGGAGGAGGCTGAGAAACGGGAGGGGAGGCCGGAGCCTGAGATCTGGCCGCGGAGGCCGTGGACCGCCGGGTGGACGCCTTGCACGGAGGCATTGAGTGTCGATCTCGCGGGGGAGGATTAGGAGTGGATGACGGAGAAACGATCAGAGGCGGCTCCGTTGAACACCCCTTTAAGAACAAGGGTGCTGCGAAGACACAGGCCCCTTCTCTAGCGCCAATCCTGTTGGTGCAAAAATCTGCTTGCGTCGGAGAAGCTGGAGTCGGGGAAGCCGCGGTCGCCGTCGGGACCTGCAAGGGAAGTCTAAACCGGAGGTGGGGTTGCTCCGGCAAGATCCTCCGACACTCAAGTCAGTTCTCTGCCTCAACAAGAATGGAGTGCTCGAACGGAGAATTTAGCAGAGTTTTGAGATAGGAAAATGAGCTTAGAGAATAACGTATCTGGGTCCCCCTTTTATAGACGGAGGAGACAACGGATTGATGGCGACGTTTGTAACCGTCTGGTAGTGGGCCGCCCATGGTCAGAGGAATTGATTGCGAAGGATAGTGGAGTAGACACGTGGCCATCACCGTGGCTTGCCACGCGGAATCTGTTACATGGGGTGGAGCAGCGTCCGTTGTCGTGACTTGCCAGTGGATGGGGGAATCGCCTGGTATCCACCGCAGGAGGTGGAGCAGGTTCGTGGCCGTTATTGTGGCCTGCCAGGGGGTAGTGGAGCTGTGCGGAATCCGCCACAGGAAGTGGAGCAGGGTGGCGATGGTTACTGCGGCCTATCAGGGAATGATGGAACTGCGCGGAGTCCGCCACAGGAAGTTTAGCAGGATCATGGTTGTTATTGTGATCTGCCAGGGGGCGCGGATTTGTTGATCGAGGCTCGGTAGTGGTCGGAGTTCGACCTCTGTAGGAGTTCGGGAGGGGTCCTCCTTTCGGTTGAGGTCGTGGGTGGAGTCCGGCTCCTGTAAGAGTCAGAACCCTCTGCAATCAAAGTTAAAGATGAAGTCCGGCTCCCGTAGGAGTCCGGACGAAGCTTACCAGCAGCTGATACTGAGGTCGGAGTCCGGCTCCCGTAGGAGTCCGGGCGGAGCTGTACTGCTGTTGATGGCAGAGTCCGGGCGGATCAATGCTGATGTCGGCGGTGGAGCCCGGCTCCCGTAGGAGTCCGGACGGAGCTGTGCTGATGTCGGCGGTGGAGCCCGGCTCCCATAGGAGTCCGGGCGAAGCTGTGCGGATGTCGGCGGTGGAGCCCGGCTCCCGTAGGAGTCCGGGCGGAGCTGTCCTGCTGTCGGCGGTTGAGCCCGACTCCCGTAGGAGCCCGGGCGGAGCTGTGCTGATGTCGGTGGTGGAGCCCGGCTCCCGTAGGAGTCCGGGCGGAGCTGTGCTGATGTCGGCGGTGGAGCCCGGCTCCCGTAGGAGTCCGGGCGGAGTTGTCCTGCTGTCGGCGGTGGAGCCCGGCTCCCGTAGGAGCTCGGGCGGAGCTGTGCTGATGTCGGCGGTGGAGCCCGGCTCCCGTAGGAGTCCGGGCGGAGCTGTGCTGCTCGAAGTCGATTCCGTCGAAGATTTCGGCTGTTGGTATTTTATACCCAACAAGGTACAATCCAAATTAATCAGATGCCATAGTCCAACATCTCGATTGATGTGATCAAAATGATCTAATACAAATCATGATTAAATTAGGATCATGGATAATCAAATTGAGAAATATCGGATCCGATCAAGATGAGTACCAGCACGCTGTCCGACAATCATGGATCAAGATTCTTCATTAGAATCAGATCAAAAATATTAAAAAAAATCTTTCATTGATTAATCTTTTTAGAGAGAGAAATCAATCAAGAGAGAAAAAATAATTTTAGAGAGAGAAAATTATAGAGAGAGAAAATTCATCTTGGACTCTTCAGACGATATGATTCAACAAATCTAATTGATCAAATCAAATCATGCTAAAATTATCATGTGCATAATTCAATAAAATCATGAAAAATAGGATCTTAAAAAATATTAGGTCTGATCAAGGTGGATACCGGTATACCGTCCGATGATCATAGATCAAAATTCATTATTAGGATCAATTTCAATTCATCATCATTCTTCTTAAAATTTTAAAAATATTAGGAGAGAGAAATAATCTAGAGCGAGAAAGTAGAGAGAAAGTGAAGAGAGAGACTAGAGAGAGGAGAAAAGAGGGAGAGAGAGTCTATATTTTTTTTCTATTTTTCTTCTTCTTTTCATTTTCTTTTCTTTTTTTTCTCTTTTCTTTTTTTTTTCTTTTTTTTCCTTTCTTCCTTTTTTTTCTTTTCCTTCTTCTTCTTCCCACGGCTTGCCTTAGGCTGAAATAGGGGATCTCAAATCCCTTCGTTGGCTAGCCGACCGATGGTGCAGTCGGCATGGGGACGGCCATCAACAGGAGGGCGGCGACCCACCACATAAGGAAACATAAATCCGATGGCCGACGGCGACCATCGATGCCCAAACCCAAACAAAATCGAAACCCCTTTCTCAAAAAAATCTGACAACTCCAATCCTCGATGAGTGTGCACACTGGCACGGGAAGAAAGGAGGAGAAGAGAGGAAGGGGAGGAGGCTCACCTTCGACATCGATGAGGCTTTCCAGTGAGAAAATTGGATGAGCACAGAGTCGATCTTCTGCGAGCAATTTCTAGCAATCCTCACCATTTGGCTCCAATTTTCTTCATGGGAGAAAGGGAGAAGGGGTCTCCCCCATTAAATAGACTCGGAGGGGAGGAGTTTCACTCCTCCCTGACGAGCTTTCCGACTTCGATTAGAAGCCGATCAGGAGAAGAAGACTCTCTACGAGAGTCTTCCTTAACTTTTCTTTTTTTGTTGGGCTTTTGTGGGTTGGGTAATTGGGCTGGATCATAACATTTTTTTCCTCTAAAAAAAATTTCGTCCTCAAAATTTTTCTTGCTTAAGTCTTCGTAATTTTTTACTTGAGATTTATGTTAAAAATCTCACCCATAAATATTTCAATATTCTAATTATTGATACAAATCTATTCTTGAATTATTTCATAAGAAAAAAGTCAATACATCAAGTATTGATCTGAAACATAACCATTCATTTTCTTATTATCAAAATCAACATCTCTAAGATTTTTAATTTTTAAGATTTCAAAATCATACTCTTATTCTCTATAAAATAATGTTCAATACCTTATGACTAGATCAAAATCAAATCTATCTCTTGTAAATAAAAAAAATTAATATCTTAATTTTTGAATAAGAATTTCATTCATCATCATTATTTATTTATTTTTTTTCAAAATACTAACTACTCTTAATTAATCAACCCATCATAAGATAGGAAAACATACTTATGTGAATTATACAATGATATCTCAATCAATCAAAATTCAAAAATATTTTCTCTTATTTGTGCTTTCAAAGATTGAAGATTTACCATTTCAATCTTATTCTTGAATTTTTGATATTTTAATTCTCGATGCAACATCATTAAGTTATTTCATAAAGATCAATATCATCAATGTTAATTAGAATCAATATCACTATTTCTGATTATCGAAATTAATTTCTCAATTCTAGATAAAAATATCAAATTTTTCACCAAAAATCTTTAACTGCTCATGATTTACTCAATTTATCACAAGATCATAAATAAATTTTACTACATTCTCCATAGATAAACTTTTGAGTATAAAAATCTAAGATCAAAATCATTATTCGATAAATAATCTCAAATTTTTTTTAATAAATAGAAAATTATAAAATTCAATTCTAAGATAAAAAAATTTATCTCTAAATATTCTAAATCTAAAATAAAATATCAAAGGTCCACTCATTCTAGAATTAGGATGCTAAAAAAATTTTTAGCATAGTAGATGGAAGTGCTATTTTTGAAAATCACATTAGGATATCTAAAATAATCTAAAATTTTAAAATATTATTCTTTCTAATATCAATAAATTTTTTGTATCAAATTATATCATCTATCATGATTCTTTAACTCAAAGAATCAACATTCCTGACTTACTCAAAATAATCCAGATCACCATGCTTCCACTGCGCACTCTGTTCTAACAATCAAAATTTCTTAGGTTTACCAAAAAAATTTTGATCAAATTATTTTTTTATCTTATCAAAGGAAAAGATCTAAAATCTTAAATTTCAATTGAAACCAAAGATTTACTTCCTATTCTCATTCCTACTTTTGCTGGTATACAATAATCTTGATTAACCCTTGAGTCCAATATCACATTCAAAACCATCATATAAGTCTACTATAATTAATATGAATCAAATCTTAATTCTCATATCAATTCAATTCGATAATTCTAAATCAAAATTCTTATAAGTCAAATCAACGAGAAAATCCTTCGATGCTCCATTAAGTTAGGACATAATCAGAACATATAAGAATTTCAAATCATTATATTTTTTTAAAGTTTCTATCATCAAGATCTTCAATATCTATCAAGTATCCTTTCATAACAATCATACAAGCCTTAAAAAATCAATTCTCTACTTAATAGATTCAATCAGAGACCTCATTAACAAAAGTAAAAGAACTCCATATCAATTCTTAAATCCAAAATTTTTAAATTATAAATTTACATGGATCCCATAATCTCAAATAAATATAAATTGAATCTTTTATCTTAATCTAAAAATATCAATTTTTCATTAACAACCTCAACAACAATATCAAAAAATTTCTTGATCAACTTAAATATGAAATCTTTAAATTAAAATTTTATACACATCATGTAGTCTCCAAAAGACACAAACAAGATCTATTATTTAGATCTAAGTATGATAATTAAAGATTCCAGCATAATGAATATCTTACAATCTCATAATCGATTTCATCAATAAGAAATAATTTTTTTTACAATATCCTCAAATATGCATTCATCCTAATATGCCACTTTATATATAATCCACATACCAAGTTCAATTTTGATAAATATTCCAATCAAGCATCATAAAAGACTTTCTTAGTCCATTTTGGAATAATATTTTATCTTCAAATCTTTATCTTACCAATAATAGTCAAGTTTTCAATTAGAAGTAATATCATAGTATTATTCTCACATCGAATTTAAGCTTATGATTCACTTGAATAATCAATGATCAAATTAATAACCACAATACATAATAAAATTTCATATTAATCTTTTTATAATTACTCTCGATCAAAATCTAACTAATCATATCATGATCTATAAATCATCCATCATATTTTAAATTCTATATGTCATAATCTTTTATGATCTTTTCATACAAAATCTCAATATTTAACAAAAAATCATAAAGATTTCTTACACAACAATCATCAAAGATCTACACCATAATATCTCTAGTGTCTATCTACTAACACTTATTCTATATTTGATTCTATATGTCATAATTCATCCACTAATACTCTGATACCACTTTAATTGTCACGCTCTCAACCCGAGATTATGAATCGAGGATCATGTCAACTACCGCATACTCATAGAAAACTCTTTTCATAAGCATGCAAAATATCTTATCATGATACCAATACTTTACAGTGGAATAATTAGTCAATAATTTAAATAAAAAAGATAATAATCCAAATTTTAACTTTAATATCTCAATAACTTTTACAATATTCAATAAGCCTTACATTAAATTCAATAAAACTTTCAGTCTAAATAAAAGTATAAAAATTCTGCTTTTAATCACTCTTCCATTCATATTTTGTATCATCTTAATTCCTCAACATCTATAAAAATAGTAAAAAAAAAGATAATGAGCTAGACAGCCCAGTAAGCAATAATCACTTTCAATAGATTTCATCAGGTATTTAAGTAAATAATCATTTATAAAAAATAAGCATATAGAGTTCATCAATTCGAAATCAATTTTAATTATGCAACATAATTCATGCTAAATTTATTTTTTTTTAAAAATTTACATTTCTTTTAAAGATTTTAAATTCTTTCATTCTTAAATTTTTTTTATCAACCATGAGCTATGATCATATTTTTCCTATGGCAAGATCATAATATCGCATATCTTCTTGCGATAAGCTGCAAATCATCTGATAGTAAGTCTTTCAGAATCGCTAGTCTCTCTGACGGTTTGTCGTTGATCTCTCTGACGATATATCACTGGTCTCTCTGATGATATAAATTTTTAGGATAAATCAATTGCCAACGTATATACCCCCATTTGCGGAATCCTTTATATAGTCAGGTTGTTAATTCATATTATTCTTATATCAAAATTTTTCATAAATCATATTTCATATTCTAATTTTGATAAGAAAATATATAATCATATAGTATCGAAATCAATCAATATAATGCATCATGAAATCAATATGTTCAATCATGCTTCATCATAACATTTCAAATAAGATATTTTCATAATAAAATATCATTCATCCAATTCATGCATCATTTCTCAAATCATGTTAGAAAAATATATTATAATTTTTGATAAATCTAAAAAAAATAAAATATTACTTACCTCATATGCATTCTAATAAATCCATATAATTCTATAAATTTTCTTTCAAAAATTTTATTCATAGATCATATCGTGATATCCCATGATCAAACATCCACAATCCTATATAGGATCAATTTCAATAATTAGAAAGGATCGAAATAATTAAGAAAAATAGAATTGATGGACACCCGTATCCTATCATCCAGATTGATTTGATCATCTAATTTCATCTGGTCAAAATCTAATTAGGACATAAATGATCTAAAGTTTGACTATCAGATCAAATCGGATTTGAAGTGATAGGACCGAGGTTTCTTCATTGATTTCATAAAATCAAGTAGAGAGAAAATTAGAGGAGAGAGAATTCATAAGGTACAATTCAAATTAATCAGATGCCATAGTCCAACATCTAGATTGATGTGATCAAAATGATCTAATCCAAATCATGGTTAAATCAGGATCATGGATAATCAAATTGAAAAATATTAGATCTGATCAAGATAAGTACCAGCATGCTGTCCGACAATCATGGATCAAGATTCTTCATTAGAATTAGATCAAAAATATTAAAAAAAATTCTTTCATTGACTAATCTTTTTAGAGAGAGAAATCAATCAAAAGAGAGAGAAATAATTTTAGAGAGAGAAAATTTTTGAGGGAGAAAATTTATCTTGGACTCTTCAGATGATATGATTCAACAAATCTGATTGATCAGATCAAATCATGCTAAAATTATTATGTGGATAATTCAATAAAATTATGAGAAATAGAATCTTAAAAATTATTATGTCTGATAAAGGTGGATGCCGGTATACCATCCAACGATCACTGATCAAAATTCATTATTAGGTTCAATTTCAATTCATCATCATTCTTCTCAAAATTCTAAAAATCTTAGGAGAGAGAAATAACCTAGAGAGAAAAAATAGAGAGAGAAAATAGAGAGAGACTAGAGAGAGAAAGAAAAATTCTAGAGAGAGGAAAAAAGAGGGAGAGAGAGAGGAGAGAGAGTATATTTTTTTCTATTTTTCTTCTTCTTCTTCTTCTTCTTTTCCTTTTCTTTTTCTATTTTCTTTTTTTTCTATTTTCTTTTTATCTTTTCTTTTCTTTTTCTTTTTCTTTTCTTTCTTTCTTTTTTTTTTCTTTTCCTTCTTCTTCCCGCGACTTGCCTTGGGCCAAAATAGGGGATCTCAAATCCCTTCATTGGCTGGCCGACCGACGATGCAGCCAGTATGGGGGCGGCCATCGGTAAGAGGGCGGCGACCTATCACCCAAGAAAATACAAATCCAGTGGCTGGTGGTGACCACCGATGCCCAAATCCAAACAAAACTGAAACCCCTTTCTCAAAGAAATTTGGCGACTTCAGTCACCAGCGAGTGTGCACAGCAGTAGGGAAGAAAGGAGGAGAAGAGAGGAAGGGGAGGAGGCTCACCTTCGATGTCGTCGAGGCTTTTCGATGAGAAAATTAGATGGGCACAGAGTCGGTCTTCTACGAGCGATTTTCGATGATCTTCACTGTTGGGTATAAAATACCCCCCAGTCGAAGTTCGTGACAGGAGTGACCCTTCGGGGATCCAACCAACTTCCAACCTTCGATGATGTCTCTTCAAACCTCCCAAGCGGTCGAGCCTCCGCAACACTCCCAAGTTTTGCTGACGGATAAGCCCCCACCAGTATCGATCGGATTCTTCACGACAGATAGACTCCATCCAAATTTCTATGATGATCGACCATCTTCTAGACTTCGCCCGGACTCCTACGGGAGCCGGACCTCATCTCCGACTCTGGCTGCAAGCAGACTTCGTCCGGACTCCTACGGGAGCCGGACTCCACCCACGACTTCACTTGCAGGTAGACCTCGTCCGGACTCCAACGGGAGCCAGACTTCGCCCCCAACTCCGGCTGCAGGAAGGCCTCATCCGGACTCCTACGGGAGCCGGACCTCATCCCCGACTTCGGCTGCAGGAAGACTTCGTCCGGACTCCTACGGGAGCCAGACTCTGCCCATGACTTCACTTGCAGGTATACCTCGTCCGGACTCCTATGGGAGCCGGACTTCACCCAAAACTTCGGTTGTAGGAAGGCCTCATCCGGACTCCTATGGGAGCCAGACCTCGTCCCCGACTCCGGCTATAGGCAGACTTCGTCCGGACTCCTACGGGAGCCAGACTCCGCCCATGACTTCACTTGCAGGTGGACCTCGTCCGGACTCCTACGGGAGCCAGACTTCGCCCCCAACTCCGGCTGCAGGAAGGCTTCGCCCGGACTCCTACGGAAGTCAGACCTCGTCCCCAACTCCGGCTGCAGGAAGACCTCATCCGGACTCTTATGGGAGCCGGACCTTGTCCCCAACTCCGGCTGCAGGAAGACCTCGTCCGGACTCCTACGGGAGCCGAACCTCGTCCCCGACTCCAGCTGCAGGTAGACTTCGTCCGGACTCCTACGAGAGCCGGACTCCGCCCACGACTTCACCTGCAGGCAGACTTCGTCCGGACTCCTACGGGAGCTGGACTCCACCCACGACTCCAATCACAGGTAGGCTTCGTCCGGACTCCTACGGGAGCCAGACTTTGCCCCCCGACTTCAATTGCAGGTAGATTTCGTCCGGACTCCTACGGGAGCCAGACTTCATCCCTGACTTCGACTGCAAGAAGACTTCATCCGGACTCCTACGAAAGTCGGACTTCGAGCTCCTGTTGCAAGCGACCCACTCCGAGTTACCGCTGCAAACGAACTACTTCAAGTTCCTACCATGAGCGGCCTTGGCCGAGACTCCTCGATAAATAATCCCCGTCCGGGCTTCTACGGAGACTGGACTCCAACCGAACTTTGATCGACAGGCCTGGACCCCCTAGCAGGCCACAGTAACGACCACGACTCTGCTCCACTTCCTGCGACGGGTTCCGCACGACTCCATCACTCCCTGGCAGGCCGCAGTAACAGCCACGACTCTACTTCACTTCTTGCGATGGATTCTGTGCAGCTCCATCACTCCCTGGTAGACCACAATAATGGCCACGATCCTGCTCCACTTCCTGTGACGGATACCGTGCGGTTCCTCCATCCTCTGGCAAGTCGCGACAACGGAAGCCGCTCCACTCCCCGCAACAGACTCCATGCGGCATGTCCCGGTGATAGCCACGATTCCACTCCACTACTCTTCGTAACAAACTCCTCCTGACCCCAGGCAGCCCACTGCCAGACGGTTACAAACATCGCTATCAGTCTGTTTCCCCCTCCACCTATAAAAGGGGGACCCCAGATACGTTATTCTCTAAGCTCTCATTTCTTACCTAAAAACTCTGCTAAAATTTCCATTCGAGCACTCCATTCTTGTTGAGGCAGAGAACTGACTTGAGCGTCAGAGGATCTTGCCGAAGTAACCCCACCTCTGGTTTAGACTTCTTTTGCAGGTCCCGATGGCGACCGTGACTCCCTCGACTCCAGCTTCTCCGACGCAGGTGGATTTTTGCACCAACATTCACTATTTAGCTCTGATTTTCTTCAAGGGAGAAAGGAAGAAGGGGTCTCCCCCCTTAAATAGAGTCAGAGGGGAGGAGTTTGACTCCTTCCCGACGAGCTTTTCGACTCTGATTAAGAGCTGGTCGAGAGAAGAAGACTCCCCATGGGAGTCTTCCTAAATTTTTTTTTTATTGGGCTTTTGTGGGCTGGGTAATTGGGTCGGGTCATAACAGCTCAAGGACAGACTGCCCCTCACACATCTTAAGGTTGAAGAGTCTCTTAGACACTTTGCAGTACGGCTTTGCTCACCATACAACTCTTACAGGTGAGTGATCATAGCCCAAGTAGTGGGCATATGCTCATGCTGGCTTTGCAACTTGTTTGACATGGATTCTAGCACAAAACACTTGATCCGACTATTTTCATCCGTCTACTTCTCAAGGACAGCTCTCTACTCAGTAGTAGGATGGTTTGGTAACACAATAGGATCTTGGTCGAGAGCATTACTTAACTTTTTTGAGGTCAGAATAATCCTGAGATTTTTGAGTCAGTCTTTGTAATTGGTACCGATCAAATGATTGGTTTCAAAGATGCAGGCTAGAGGATTTGAGACTGACATTGTAGTTTTACTACGAGAGTAGAAATTCAAGTTAAACTTTTGTACTTAATGTTTATATTTGCTTCTAGAAACTTTAAGATGCAAATAATGGCTCCCATTAATTTATCGAATCCCTCCACTCTTCGAGAAGGAAACAAAAATCTTAACATGACAAAAGATTCCTAGTGGGTGCTGTGGTCCCACCGATGACATGCACCTCACCTAACAGTTGTTGGTAACATGCACACCGATGCATAGATAACTCTTTGCCCAAATGCTTCACTAAGCATGTTGCAGCGACTTAGTCTCTAAGTCATATGGGCTCACCTAACAGTTATTGCCCACACTTCTTAGTTAAGCCCAACCCACCGTTCCAAGCAAGTGCAAGATCGTCATTGGATTCCTCACCTAACAGTTATTAGGCCTAACCTCATCCTTACCCTGGAGCAACTCTTTGCTAATAAAGTGGTTGCATATTTTCGATGCAACTGAACTACTGTGACCAGTCGAGAACAATCAACGTCGGTAGCACGCCCGCACATCTACAATGGTGGAAGACCTATGCACTTAATATTTGTAAAGAGACTTAGATTTAGGTCTCATTTAATCAGTCATGATATGATCAATCTAATTGGCATGGGCTAAATCAAATTGCTAAGTAACCTAATTCAAGATCCAATCTTCCAAATTGATCAGGTAAGTGGAGATCGGTGGAGGTCTTTCCATTGCCTTCCTTAGACACCAATGAATTGGCCAGGTCGGCTAACGGAACCAATTAAATAACCATATCTCATTAACTTACCTTAGACATCAATAGGTCGATCGATTAAAATTTGTTAGCTCAAGCAAATCAGGCTCAAACCAACAAGCCAAATTAGGTCCTTAGGTTAATCGATTCTACATATGGGACTCAAACAATTTGATCAACAATAATTATATGATCATTAACTTAATTGATCTAACTCAATTCAATACTTGACTTGATTTGATCAATTACTTAATCGAATTAAACCCACATGACTCAAATCAAAAATCTTAGATGTAATCCTATTACATAACCTTTTTTTTTAATTTTTCCATGAACAAAACTCTCATGCACAAACATAAATTTTAGATTTTAAAATGATATTTTAGATCTAAATTCTTTGCATAAAAGTAAGTTTTAAAATATAAAAATAATTTTCAGATTTTAACATATAAATATATATCATATATATGCATGTATAATTAGATCTAAACAAAATTTCAGATCTAAGCATGATATCATATATCTTATATACTAATCATGAATGAGATTAAAAATAAATTTATGATCTAAATATACAATCATATATTATATATATGGATCAAAATTTAGATCATAAAAAATTTCAGATTTCATGCATGCATCTATATTTCACATGAACATTAATTAGAACTCTTTTTAGATCAAAATTCAGATCTATGCATGCAACAACATATCAAATATATATTTTAAAATTAAATTTATAATTAAATTTTAGATTTAAAGATCCATCCATACATATCATGTATCAAAAAAAAATAATTTTGAAATTTTTTAAAAAATATGTATATCAAAATTCAGCATATAAAAACCCGTGGCTCTGATATCACTGTTGAAATTCAGGGTTTGGTGCATTTATGTGTGTTTCAAAACTTAGTTTTCTAAATATCACAGTGAAAAATAAGATTAAAATAATTATTATCTGAATGATGCATATATAAAAATATAAAACCATATGGATCTATTTCATATGCTGAAATTGATATATGCTGAAATTCAGATTGTGATCAAATCACATACCTATTTTACAATTTCTTTCTTCAAAACTAGATCTGAAAGAGATGAGGCTCTCTGTTAGTCGTACAAGTATTTAATCTCTATAAGTATCCACTCGAGATTAGTCTGGAACAATCCTCTATAATCTGAATTTTGATTCTCCAAAATTCAGCCTGCTGAATCTGAATGAAGATTGGATCGCGATCAACACTTGATCTTTCTCTTTGATCTTCTTTTTCTCCTCTTCTCTAGAGTTTGTCCTTGCTATGTACTACTATCAGATGTTAGAAACCAGCAAGAAAGAGACATCCAAACTCTTTTGGGCATGGAACTCGTTGGGATGCATGTCCCAAGGAAGGGGTGTATAGGACACGGAAGAGAAGAGAAAGGAGAGGAAGAGAGGGTGTGGGGAGAGCCTTTGGGTGTGAGGGGTGGCTAGATTTGATGCTCTAGAGACCTTAGGGGAGGTCACTTTAAATAGGCATAAGGTTTAAATTCTATTCAATCATATAATACAAGTCCTACTTGCATTAGGATTTCTATTAACTTAAGTTATCCAACTTACATTAAGAAGCCCATTAGGTGCCAACTATTAAAGTCCTTGCACCCATAATTAGACATCCTCTTTTGCACCCAAGAGACAGCTCATATGAAAATCAAAGATCCTCTAATTAATGGACATGTCCAAATTGATCAAATCAAAGTGGCACCCCATAATAACTATCAAGGAGATTCATAAGGGACTTGCACCTTTAATTTATGTGATCTATAATCATAGACACCTAACAATTGAGGTCTCATAAATCTTATTCATGTAGGTTATTAGCAAGTAATTAAGTTAGAATTAATTTATCAAATAAGTAATCCCAACAAAAAGAGGAATTGGGTCCAACCATGTGCTAGCAATGTTACCATGAACCCAATGGGTTTCTCTAAATCCAGTTGACACTTCATAAGCTCAATTATTTATTCCAGGCCTAATTCTTTTATTTTGTGAGCTCATAGGTTCAATTATATCTGATAGTAAGACATACAATGATCTTGATCATCGTATCATTGAAACTCTTTTCAATGGGTCGGAACAATTTC
Organism: Elaeis guineensis; assembly: GCF_000442705.2. NCBI lineage: Eukaryota > Viridiplantae > Streptophyta > Magnoliopsida > Arecales > Arecaceae > Elaeis > Elaeis guineensis. The sequence goes on from NC_026006.2 coordinate 5,010,229, forward strand.
ACTCTAACTCAACAAAGATTGTCGATCCGAAACAACTCTAGTGAGCTCTCACAATCCATCAGTGATACCTAGCAGTATGTAATGGTAACTCAGTAGAACTGAAATGAACCTCTAGATGTACTTAACGTGTGATTTAGTTCTTTTATCATGAATCCCGACTAGATGGCTGGTCATGGATAAATCGTCAAACCTTAACATCAGTCATATGATAGATTGATTAGCTCAAGTCCAGTTGTGACTTCTATGAAAACTCTTTTCCATCAATCACATTGCTGTGGCCATAGACTCTTGGATTTAGCCTCTCAAATCTCATAGGACTACTCTTCTCTATCAAGGTCAATAGATCCTATCTTGATGCGCACCCTACTCTTACAGTGGACCAACTGTCATCGACATCCACTATAAAGCCTCATTGAGACCCATGTTTATGTGTCAATCAAACTCCAGTAGCCTCACTACGAGTAGCAGTACCATCTCAAGTCAAAGGATCAATCACATAACTACAGCATCGAGACAATTACTGACGATTGAATAGAAATCCAAGTGATCTCTCGTATGGTAATGCTTAGTGCCAGTTATTCTCTAACAACCACCTGCGCTTGTCGTCCTGTGTCTCTACACAGTAGATTAGAGATCCATCTATCTGGAAGGAAGTAATTTGTACACCAGTCTATCTGGATCTATCATCGCCCTCATGATGATCCTATGACTGAGATCCTTTAGGAATTAAATACATGTCTCTAATTCTCTACACTTTGAGAATATATATCAAAACTAATTTCATAGATGATTCAAAGACACATTACACTTGAATGAAAAAGAACTTACCCCTTTTATTGATCATATCAATCTATTAAGTATAAATTTATGTCCTAGATATATTACAATGTGTTAGCCATATTGGCTTCTAAGACATACATCTAACACAATCAACATATACCTCAAGGCCCTAAATGTCTAGGAGATCAAGTTATGGTATAGTCAAACTATAGTACCTTAAAAGTAAATGGCTGATCGCTGTCGTAGACGGTCAAGATTAAAAACCAACTCAAACTATATAGACAGGATGAGTCAGAATCGTTTCTATGGAGATCTAGGGCGATTATCTTTTTCTTTTAAGAAGAAATAAAAGAGAATTGATTGTAGAAGGATTAAAAAGAAATAAAATAGTAAGAATTAAATTAAAAATATAAATTAATTTATGAAAAAAATAATTCAGAAAAATAATCCAAGAATTTTGAATCCACCATGCAAATTAGATTTATTTTCTTCTTTTTCTTATGTTACAATATTAATTCTTGTGATTAAGATATTAGTATAGCTTATCTGTAAGGGATACGGACTGTATCAGTAGATCACAGCTCATCCTGTTGGAGTATAAACTATCTAAATTTAATTACAAAATATAAGATTCAATTTAACATACTACGATCTATCTCTCTAAAGCACGTACCGTATCCAGGGATCACGGCACGTCAATAGAGGGTATAAGCTGTGTAGGCTGGATCAATACCTCGAAAAAAATAAAAAGATATGAAATAAAAGTATAATTTTATTGTATAAAAATTAAATATAAGAAAAAAATAAAAATTCATTTATAAGCTTCATCATATTCTTAGATTTGAAGGGACTTAGCTACGCGTCTAGCTCTCTAACTTTATAATCTCCCAATATTTGATCCCTAAAGCTTCTTGATTTTTTTCTCTATTTTTTTTTTACTTTTTCTTTGATTTTTTCTCCTCTCTTAAATGTCTTTCTCTTATAATCTGGATCCTTTTTATAGATGTCAGAGGAGAGAGGATCTTGTGATTTTACAGTATGGGACTAATAGATCGAAAGTGGACGCATCTCCTGTGAAGAGCAAGAATTTTTATTGAAGTCAGTATTTGGATCCTTATTAAATTAGGTGTTCGGATGACTTCACCATTGCCTAAATGGTGCTACAGACCCGCAACCTGCAAACCCACCAGCTCTGCTTCTGCGTGCTTCAAATCCCACGTGACTTTGTGAGCTTCCTTCAAATCACTCGGATCCATACGTAAAACCAGCACTCCATCTCTATTTCCTCCATGAAATCCATGCAAATTCAAACTACTGGGTCCCACTTTCAAAAAAAAATTCATGAAGCTCGCTTGCTTCAAATCCTCCTACGGCCGACACTTATCTTCATGCAATTAATGCACCCATGGGTCCCCCTTTATTTATTTATTTTTTTTTTTTTTTACTCATTGAATATCTGTCAGACGCCCATGAATAATTATGTTTCGTACACTTGACAGATTTGAATTTAGATATGAGCTTCATCTACATATTTTGAAGGATCGTTTATTTGTTGATTTATGATTAAATTTTATAATCAATTATTTTTTAAAAAAAATATAAAAAATATTAAATATAAAATAATATAACTTAAATATCAAAAATTTTAATATATTTTATGTTACATTTGATGCACTGATCACATTCTCCAACTTAAATTTTGTTCATCCTTAAATAAAGAAAGAATTTAAAATTAAGTACTTTTTAACTTAGAATTTTAAATTTCACCGAGTATTTTCAAAAGGCCATTGATGTTCAGTAAAGCATGAGTGAAGTATGTCATTGGAGTATTAATACTAATCAATGTGGGAGTTAAGCTAAGAACACTAAATTTTTCTGAACTTTTCTAAATTATTCCTACCTTTATCTCCAAATCATTAACCTCATATGGATATGTATATTGTTACTTCCATTCTTCATTTATTGATTCTTTTTTTTTTTAACATTGTATTGCTATTGAGTATCTTAACCCTTTAAGCTTTCTGTTTGACCAATGTAGTGAGTTTTCAGCCAATTACTCTCAACCAGATGGCTTTAAGGCACTAGGTATAGAATATCCCTCGAACTTACTTACTCGAATCAAACAAGCTACAAGTTAAAACTAGCTTTACAACAAAACTTCTTTGCCCTTCATACCTTTTGACGCGAAACTCAATGCTTGTTTAGGCAAAGAGGTCCGGTTACTCAGTATGAAGTACTTGAAAACTCTTCTCTTTTTTTTTTAAATATGAAAAAATGTATAGTTACCCTACACATGCCCATAAGAAGTAAACTCTTCTTTGATGCTGGTAGAAAAATTTAAAAATACTCAAAAAAAACTATTTAAGTTCTAAACTTAACTCTTTATTGAGTTTTCTTAATACTTGATCCTTCAATATCTCACAAACTCTCTAATTTGTACATCAATTTTTTTTAAAAAATACTTGGTTTAACTCAATTCTCAAGTATAATCAAGTGCTTAAATACTAAATACTAACTTACTTGAGAACTTAAAAAAAAAAAAAATTTCTCCTTCTAACTTAATCGACATTATCCTCAATAGAGTAGGAAAAATGAAGGGTGCATAAAAGGAAAAAGAAAAAAGAGAGATATCACCAAATCTAGAGCTTTTTTCAAAATTGGTTCTTCCCCCATCTTAGCCAATATTATCCTATAAAAGATACGAAGCAAGTCCTTGATTAACCTAAATAAAATACAAAAGAAAGTAAAAGCAAAAGCTAGAATTGGGTTGCCTCTCAAAAAGTGCTAAGTTTTAATTCTTCAGCCAGACCAGATTATTGACAGGCTCTTCCATATAGAGCAGTCTTTTATTTCTAAAAAAAATAAAGATCATTTAGAATAAAAAAAAAAGTTTGGGTTGCCTCCCAAAAAGTGCTAAGTTTAACATTTTCAGCTAGACGCTAAAAGAATATCTATCCTATTTCTGTCTGAATCTTAACATAAGTCTGTAATTCTCTACGTGATTCAGGTTCTTCCTTAAGGTATTTTCTACTTGGGACCATTATATGACTCATTCTCCTGATAACTAATAATTCTTTCTTTATAATTAGATCTAGGTATAACTTAAGTACTGGTCAGGATTTTAAGAGATCTAGATCTATATACTCGATGTGCTGAGAAAGTATTTCTGGATCTCCTATTATTGCCTCTTCCTTTTTAAGCAGAGGTTCAATCAGTGTCATGAGGGGTTCAATAATTAATTTTGGATTTAGCTGAGTGTAATGGTCACTAGGTGTGGATACCTCATTATTATCAACTTCGGGTATCTCTTCCAGTTCCTTAGACCTGAATGTTCTCAACTAATTGAACTGGTCTTTAAGTTCTAGATCATTCTGAGCTCTAGGGTCATCCTCTAGTTGGCTTGATAATTTACCCTCTTCTAGTTTACTAACCGCTATAGTTGATTGGCCCAATTGTTTAATTAATTGGTCAGTAGTTTGCATGAAATTATTGAGGATATTTTTAATGTTTGAGGTTGATTGCGCTAAGATATCTAGACTCTTTTCTAATATGTTAATTCCTTCCTCAGGATCTAAACCTGGTTGATCATTCAGTGTTTGGTTGAGCCTTAGATAGAGTTGATAAAAATTATGGACTCTTAATGTTGTATCTTGTGACCATATAAAATTGTGATTACTTTCGGACCCTAGGTTATAGATTGGTGCATAAAGTTTATTTATGTAGCTCTCATTGAATGCACTCTCTTGTATGAGCTCAGTTTGGGTTGGGTTCATCAAATAAGGACACTCCTCCACAATATGATCTGGTGCATCAAATCCAATGCACATGGGTGCTAGCATTTGATTAAATTGGATATGTCTTTTGAATTCTAAGGCTTCAATTTTATTGGTCAAAATTGCAACTCTAGTATCTCCAAACTTCCTTGAATAAATGTATGCATTTTCAATTTCAATGAATGTAGGATGTATGTTAATCGTTTGAAAATCAATTGTAAAATTGTTAGTCCAGGATCTAATTCTAGATGGTTAGACAGAGCTAATCGGATAACACAGGTTTAACAGGGTTCTAGATTATCTATTAGAATCCATTTCTTCTTTAGTAACCTTATAGGCTTGTAGGTTTTAGATTATATTTGGCAATTTTCATTTTGTCCCAGTAGAATTTTTTGTTAATTTTTTTATTTTTTTTTAAATTTTAATATATGAAAGAAAAAGAGGGGTAGAAGAAGAGTTCTAGAGATGAGATTCCTAAGGAGTCCTAAATCTAGAGATGTTAGAGAAGAGTGTTTTAATTAGGGTTAAAGTTTGTAGGTTAGTAATCACATTTTGCAATCAATCCTCGCTAAGGATAACCCTAGATCTAGACAGCTCCTAACTACCAAGGTCGCCTTTGAGTACTCCAGGTAAAAAACTAGCCGCTCAACTGGTCAGGTAAGTATAAGGTTGGTGGGGGTCCCCCCGTTGTTTTTCTTAGACACCAACTGAGTTGACCAGATAAGCAAACGGAACCAATTAAATAATCATCTTCCTTCAGGACGCAGTCCTTGAACTACTTTTCTAGACACCAGTCAAACTGACTAACCCTAACCTGGTCTTACTCTTAGGATCCCTTGTCCTATTGAGCTCGAAAGTCCTTAGGGGCAAACGTTTAATAAATTTTAAGTTAAGATTTAGGTCAATGCAATATGCAGGATGGTGGTTTATGGGCCAAGGAAGGGTGATGAAATCTCTATTTTATCTTATTTAGGATTTGTACCCTTAAGATATTTTATGAAATTATACAATGCAAGAAGAAAAAATGATCAGATTTGATAGTTAGTCAAGAATAAATTAATTTATTTCACTTTTTAGATTTTGTGATTAAGTATCTAATTCACTAAGTAGATTATGAGGTATCAATGTAGAGATTTTTTTTTTTTTGAAAGAAAGTAAGTTTGACTAAGGAACTAAGTAAGTTAGAAAATAATTAAAAAGAAACTAAAAAAAATATTATTTTTTTTAAATAATGATGCCCAGATCCTCAGCAACGGCACCAAAATTTGATCGCTGTCGTAGATGGTCAAGAATAAAAACCAACTCAAACTATATAGACAGGATGAGTCGAAATCATTTTCATGGAGATCTAGGGTAATTATCTTTTTCTTTTAAGAAGAAATAAAAAAAAATTGATTGTAGAAGGATTAAAAAGAAATAGAATACCAAGAATTAAATTAAAAATATAAATTAATTTATTAAAAAAATAATTCAAAAAAATAATCTAGGAATTCCAAATCCATCATGCAAATTAGATTTATTTTTTTCTTTTTTTATGTTACAATATTAATTCTTATGATTAAGGTATTAGTATAGCTTATCTTTAAGGGATACGGACTGTATCAGTAGATCACAGCTCGTCCTATTGGAGTATAAACTATCTAAATTTAATTACAAGATATAAGATTCAATCTAACATACTATGATCTATCTCTCCAACGTCAATAAAGGGAATAGGTCATGTAGGCTGGATCAATACTTCAAAAAAAATAGAAAGATATGAAATAAAAGTATAATTTTATTGCATAAAAATTAAATACAAGAATAAGAAATAAAAATCTGTTTACAGGCTTCATCATATTTCTAGATTTGAAAAAATTTAGCCATGCATCAAGCTCTCTAACTCCATAATCTCCCAATATTTGATCCCTAAAGCTCTTTAATTTTTTTATCTATTTTTTTTTCTGATTTTTTCTCCTCCATTGAATGCCTCTCTTATAGCTTGGATCCCTTTTTATAGGTGTCAGAGGAGAGAGGATCTTGTGATTTCACGGTATGGGACTTGTTCGGTGTAAACCCCCCCCCAACCGAAGTTCGTGTCTGGAGTGACCCATCGAGGATTCTACAGGTAAGCTTCGTCTGGACTCCTATGGGAGCCGAACTTCGTCTCCAACTTCAACTGCAGATAAGCTTCGTCCAGACTCCTACGGGAGCCGGACTCTGTCTCCAACTTCAATTGCAGACAAGCTTCATTCGGACTCCTACGGGAGCCGGACTCCGTCTCCAACTTCGACTGTAGACAAGCTTCGTCCGGACTCCTATGGGAGTCGGACTCCGTCTCCAACTTCAATTGCAGACAAGCTTCGTCCGGACTCCTACGGGAGCCTGACTCCGTCTCCAACTTCGGCTGCAGACAAGCTTTGTTCGAACTAATATGGGAGCCAGACTCCATCTCCAACTTCGGCTGCAGACAAGCTTCGTCCGGACTCCTACGGGAGCCGGACTCCGTCTCCAACTTCAACTGTAGACAAGCTTCATACGGACTCCTACGGGAGCCGGACTCCATCTCCAACTTCGGCTGCAGACAAGCTTCGTCCGGACTACTACGGGAGCCGAACTCCGTCTCCAACTTCAATTGCAGACAAGCTTCGTCCGGACTCCTACGGGAGCCGGACTCCATCTCCAACTTCGGCTGCAGACAAGCTTCGTCCGGACTCCTACGAGAGCCGGACTCTGTCTCCAACTTCAACTGCAGACAAGCTTCGTCCGGACTCCTACGGGAGCTGGACTCCATCTCCAACTTCAATTGCAGACAAGCTTCGTCCGGACTCCTATGGGAGCCGGACTCCGTCTCCAACTTCGACTGTAGACAAGCTTCGTCCGGACTCCTACGTGAGCCGGACTCCGTCTCCAACTTCAACTACAGATAAGCTTCGTCCGGACTCCTACGGGAGCCGGACTCCATCTCCAATTCAATTGCAGACAAGCTTCATCCGGACTCCTACGGGAGCCAGACTCCGTCTCCAACTTCGGCTGCAGACAAGCTTTGTCCGAACTCCTACGGGAGCCAGAATCCATCTCCAACTTCGACTTCAAACAAGCTTCGTCCGGACTCCTACGGGAGCCGGACACCGTCTCCAACTTCAACTGTAGACAAACTTCATCCAGACTCCTATGGGAGCCAGACTCCATCTCCAACTTCAACTGCAGACAAGCTTCGTCCGAACTCCTATGGGAGCGGGACTCCGTCTCCAACTTCGGCTGCAGTCAAGCTTCGTCCGGACTCCTATGGGAGTCAGACTCCGTCTCCAACTTCAATTGCAGACAAGCTTCGTCCGGACTCCTATGGGAGTCGGACTCCGTCTCCAACTTCGGCGGCAGACAAGCTTCATCCGGACTCCTACGGGAGCCGGACTCCGTCTCCAACTTCGGCTGCAGACAAGCTTCGTCCGGACTCCTACGGGAGCCGGACTCCATCTCCAACTTCAACTGCAAACAAGCTTCATCCGAACTCCTACGGGAGCCGGACTCTGTCTCCAACTTCGGCTGCAGACAAGCTTCATCCGGACTCCTACGGGAGCCGGACTCCGTCTCCAACTTCAATTGCAGACAAGCTTCGTCCGGACTCCTACGGGAGCCGAACTCCATCTCCAACTTTAGCTGCAGACAAGCTTCGTCCGGACTCCTACGGGAGTCGGACTCCGTCTCCAACTTCAACTGCAGACAAACTTCATCCGGACTCCTACGGGAGCCGGACTCCGTCTCCAACTTCAACTGCAGACAAGCTTCGTCCAGACTCCTACGGGAGCCGGACAACGTCTCCAACTTCGGCTGCAGACAAGCTTCGTCCGGACTCCTACGGGAGCCGGACTCCGTCTCCAACTTCAACTGTAGACAAACTTCATCCGGACTCCGTCTCTAACTTCAACTGCAGACAAGTTTCATGTTGGAAAATGTGTCCCAAAAAGTCAATCGTCAAGCTGTTGACGGTTGAGCAACCAAGTGTTGTAATTGATTTGTTAATAAATAAAATATATTTGGCATTTTCATCATAAGCTTTCATTTTCTAATGAACTCCGTTGTTATGATGAAGTCCTTAGGACTATTTAGATTCGATAAAGAGAGGATTTATCGATTAGTCCTTAAAACTGTTCACGACCAAATGATAGGCTGTTAATAAGGACGACAGCTTCTATCGAGCATAGGTCGCTGTAGGCCATATGAGTTGGTTGTCCTCTTAACCAAAGAGTGTGGAGACACTGGTATGGCATACAGGTGAGATGTAAGGGTACATCATCATTGAACATGACCAACTCCAGAGCATTCTGCTACCGAGAATGTCTCTGATGGGATATAGGTATAAGTGTCCCTTAGACTTGAGATCGCCTCAGTGACTTGCAAGCAACTCACTGTGCTTTGGTACTGGACTAACTGAATTTCTAATTCAGAGACGGAAGGCTTCTAGGCACAGTCAAGTACTTGCGAAGTCAGAGTGTGATCGAGATGGGATTGACCACTCCAAGAGTTGGAGAAGAATGAGTCGCTGTATTTCAATTTAGCAAAACCTTGGCCAGGGTAATCCATCAGATGGATTTGATATTTTGAAATACAATGTGGACAATCTGATCAGAGTTGACAGTTGAGCTCTGGGGTGTCCTATGATCATTTTGGTCAAGGGGATGAATTATATGAAAACTATATCCGCATGGGTTCTAAGGATGTTGTTCTACACATTCGACCTATCCGGTCGTCGGGTACCATTGCTAGATGGTCACTTCGATTGGTATAAAAATTTATTTCTATGCTACCGGCTTAGGTTCGGACCTATGAGGTCACACACATTAGAGTTCATGATCCAATCGGATGGTTGATCAACGATTAAGAATCGTTCTAGGGTTAGATGATCAATACGATTGATATTTAACCCAGTGCAAGTGTTGCAGGAGGATCGATTAGCAATTTGATTGCTAATTGGCTTAATTTGATTAAGCCAATGGGCTGAGATTAAGTCTAATTAAATATGATTTAATTATATTTGGTTTAGACTTGATTAGATCAAGTTCAATTGGTTTATTGGATAAGCCAAGTGCAAGGAAAAACTAGTCCTAGTTCAACTAGGACTTGGGTCAATCTAATTTCTAATTTGATTAGAAAATTAAATCAGATTTAAATATAATTTAATCTAATTAAATTAGGTTCTTAATTGGGTTAAGACTTATTTTAATTGGGTTGATCTAATTTTGATTTGATTTGATTTGGGAAACCAAATTAAAACAAGTTATGAGACAGAATCCTAGTAGGACTAGGATTCCACCTTGCGCCACATAGACCTTCTCCACGCCCTCTCTCTTATTCAACGCCAATCTCCACTTATTTTGTGCAACAAAAGCCCTCTCCCAGATCTCTCCCATGTTCACAAAAGGTCTCTTCTCTTCTTTCTTATATGAAAGGTGGTTTGGATCAAATCTAAAAGGAATAAGTTTGGATTTCGAATTCTATGAGATAGAGTTTTAGAAATCCAAAACTCTTTCAATTTTGCACCGAATTTATCCAAATTTTTCTTTGGAATTTTTGTGGCTTTTAGGGTATATATTATGTACCCTTTTCTTGTGATCCATGTACGAAAATATGGAGGAGATGCTCAAGAGTTGGGCGTCCCTTAACTTGCCATGTTTGGATAAGCCTTGACTAGGTATTTGACCTAGACAAGGACTCTATCATATCTCTCTATATAAGATGAGTTTCTTCGTGAAATTTTAGGGAGAAATATATATTTGAGATACCTTTCTACCACCCAAAAATCAGAGAGAAATACCTTTGGGTTGTGGAGATATAAAAGATGCAAGTTTGGGTGTCTAGAGAGAAAAATGTGAAGAAGAAGAGGGTCTTCTTCTAGGGTTTTTATTTTCATATCTTTCCTCCTTCCATCTTGAGTTTCCTGAGAGTGTCTCAGATCTGAAACTTCTCCTTCTACTTTCCATCTTTGGAAGAGTCCAAATCAAGAAGAAGGAGGCACCTGATCAACCATTAAAGAAGGATCAGTACAGTACTAGCATACTGTGCTGATTTTCTGAAGCAGGACTTCTGATCGAGATTCGTGGGCTCGTGTGGACGACTCCTAGAGGTCGGACACGTGTGCGGCTTGCAACATCATCCTTAAGCCCAGATCAGCGAGGTTAGAGCATCTAACTTGCAAGGTAATAGATCTGATCTATTGTTTAATACATATATTAGATGTGGTATAAAAACATGTTGATATGATCAACATGTAGTTCATGCTATATTTATATATTTTAATTTTTGATTTAATTTTATGTAATAATCATGTAATAATATCTTAGATCTAAGAATTTTCTGATCTTAGAAAATAAATTTTGATTTATTTTAGTCTTCCGCTGTATGATCTTGAAAAAGTTTCAAGATCTAACCCTCTTTTTCAAGATCTAACCCTGAAACCCTAGATCTGGTTCCTACAATTGGTATCAGAGCCTAGGTTCTTTATTACATGATTATTTATACATGTTTAGATTATTTTTAGATTAGATCTAATTTATAATCTGATTATTAAATCTAAAATTAAAATTTTAGATCAATCACAAACTGCAAGGTTGTCCTGCTGTAAGGTTTACCCCTTACAGTGCAAAGGTTGTCCTAGTTTGTGTAGATCTATCTTTAATCATAAATTTATTAGATATGATCTAGATTAAATTTATGATTTATTAGATTTAAAATATGTTTAAATCTGAAATAAAATCTCTTTGTTAATAATTTTTGTGCAAAGAAATTGTTTAAAGTTGAAATTGTTTCAATTACATGAACCTGTTTAGATTAGATCTAAAGTAGTTTCATGTTTATTTCACTTGCATCTTGATTATGAATCAAACATGCAATATTGTTGATAGAATCATATTGTAAAATTATTTTACAAATATGAAAATCATTTTTTGAAAAGCCGAACCCAACTCTCAGTCCAAAACATAATTAAGAATTAAGAAGTTGTTTGATTAGGTTCTAGGATTGTGAATTGAAGAACCTAAGACACAAATCATAACACATTGGGTTAATGGGTTAGTGAGAATTAGGTCCATTAATTGGGTTAGACCTATGGTTAGATTAAAGATGGACTTAATTAGAGAATTGATTAAATCTAATCAATTGTTGTCTTAGATTAGGTCAAGGATTCTCTAGATCAATTACAATAGTTGTAGTTGGTCAAGTCCATGTCTTTAACGAGAACCAAATGGACTTGATTCTTGGCTAAGCGATTTAGCACGAACTGTTAGGTTGATCTAATCGAAACTAATTAAACCAGTTGGTGTCTAAGGTAAACCAGATCGATGGTTTTTAATTGGGAGCCCGCTTACCTGGCCATTTCTGATGGTGTCTAAGGCAAGCTTTGGCAGACCCTCCCACTGATCGAACTTACCTGGCCTCTTGGTGAAATTATGTTTTGATCGGATCATTTGACTATTCGAGCTGACCCATGTCAGCTAGGTAAATCAGTGTGACCGATTTAGGTGCTCCTAGACCAGCCCTGGTCTCCCTTAAGCTGACTTGGTGAAGCCAGTGGGAGGATCATGATAAGCTGGTTCATCTGACCTCATCCTCTAAATTATTTAAATCCTCTAAAATTATTAGGTCCTTAAAATGATAAAGTTATGGAGATAACTGAGTCATAGCCTCCCATTAAGGTGTTTGATAATGAGTCCATTAACTCAATAATCATTGCAGACCCAAAGGCCTGGTGCTTGTTGACTAATGGAATTATCACTCATCATATGATGACTTGGAAGTGTCTCTCTAATGGTGGTTAGGTGAGCCAACCAAAGTTGGGCTTAATCATTCGTTGGTTAGATACACCAAGTATGATCATGTTAATGGTTGGACCTAACCGGATCCTTACAGTGGAGGCCAAAGCCTACTGATTAGGTTTCTGGGGCAAAATTAAAATTACTAGAAATTGTTTAGAGAAACAATTGGTTATGAACCTACCCTTAGATGTACATGGGTTGACCAACCAAAATTGGGCTTGTGTGCAGTCTAAGTGGATTCTAGTACCTGCTAAGGAATTAGGATAATTCCTCGAGTTGGAGGTAGAGGCTACCAATTCGAATAAAATAGTGGGAGAAACCTTTTGATTAAAGTCCAAATCTTTAGGTTTAATGAATCAATTACTAATTAGGTTATGGCTCTCCTTTGTGCAAATATGGCCACTTCCCTATCGCTCCGATCATTGTTGAACAATGATAAGTTGGTGGGACCCAACTTCGGTAGCTGGTACCGAAAGTTGAAGATAGTCCTGGAGCATGAACGGATCCTATATGTGATAATAGATCCTGCACCTGAGGAGCCAGCTATCAATGCACATGGAACAATCAGAGACACTTACCAGAAGTGGCTCAGTGATCGAACCATGGTGTGCTGTATCATACTGGCTATCATGAGCGACGAGTTCAGTCACAGATTCGAGATGGCTCAGCCAAAGGACAAGCTTCAAGTGTTGGAGGATGTCTTTGGCACACCCGATGACGTGGAGAGGCACAAGACTAGTTGTGCCATCTTAAACGCCAAAATACGGGATGGTGCCTCTGTCATTGATCATGTATTGTACATGATCGAGCTGATGGAATGATTGAGCAAGCTCGACTTTTTCTTGCATGAGCAGCTTGGGAAAGATGCAATACTGAACTCGCTGCCCAAGTCTTATCTTCCATTCCTCACTCATTATAGAATGACAAAGCCTGAAGAGAACTACCACGGGTTACTGGGGTTGCTTCAGAACTTTAAGAAGGATCACCAACTTCACAAGGAGTCGGTGAACTTAGTGGGAGGTTCGTCTTCTGGTTCTCGACCTTTTAAGAAAGGGAAGAAGAATAAGAAGAAGAAAGTAAAGAAGGTGCAAGTTCAGGCTAGGACATCAGTGCAGAGCCAGACCAAAAAGGTCAAGCTTGATAAGAGTCTATTCTATTGGCAAGCACCCTAGATTAGATAGTGTGTCAGATATCTACTTATGGCACTGTAGGCTAGGTCATATAAACAAGAACAGAATAAACAGGTTGACTCAAGAGAGAATCCTCGAAGTTAGTGATTGTGAATCACTTCCAACCTGTGAGTCCTGTCTTCTTGGTAAAATGACCAAGTCACCTTTTACTGGAAAAGGTGAGAGAGCTACTGAGCTCTTGAGCCTAGTACATACTGATGTATGTGGGCCCATGAGCACCAGTGCTAGAGGTGGATATTTCTACTTCATAACTTTCACGGATGACCTATCCCGATATGGATATGTCTATCTGATGAAACATAAGTCGGATTCATTTGAAATGTTCAAACGATTCTGAAGTGAAGTAGAAAAATAAACTAGGAAGAGTATTAAAACTCTTCAATCTGATTGAGGAAGAGAATACCTTTCTAGTGAGTTTCTCACATATCTAGGAGAGAATGGGATTCTCTCCCAATGGACTCCTCCAGGAACACCACAGCATAATGGTGTGTTTGAAAGGAGGAATCGGACTTTGTTAGACATGGTCCGATCCATGATGGATTTTTGCTAGCTTGCTGATATCCTTCTGGAGATATGCACTCGAATCGACCTGTTATCTGTTAAATAGGATTCCAAGTAAGTTTGTAATTAAGACTCCATATGAGATATGGACAGGGCGTAAGCTAGTACTTTCACACCTTAGGGTCTGGGGGTGCCCGGCCTATGTCAAATGATTAGTCACAGACAAACTTGGACCTAGGTCTGACAAATGCTCATTCATAGGGTACCCCAAAGAGACAAAAGGATATTTTTTCTACCATGCTGATGAACAAAAGGTGTTCGTCAGCCTTAAGGCAATCTTTTTAGAAAAGGAGTTCTTTGGTGAAGGAATCGTTGCCTCTAAGGTTGAACTTGATGAAGTTCAACAGGTAGAAGGACCGACACCAATAGCTGAACCTGAGTCAGATATGATTAGATCACATCCGGAGCCCAATATACCTGCACCATTAAGGCGATCCGGTAGAGTACCGCGTCAGCCGGACAGATACTACGATTTCTTGATCCGAGATGGAGATCCCATCGAACTTGATGAGAATAATGAGGATCCGATCACCTATATGGATGCAATGCAGATACCTGATTCCGAGAAATGGCTTGAAGCCATGAAATCCGAAATGGAGTCCATGAAGGTCAACGATGTATGGACATTGGTTGACCCACCTGAAGGGGTTAAACCCATTGGGTGTAAATGGGTCTTCAAAAGGAAGAGGGGTGCAGACGGAAAGGTGGAGACCTATAAAGCCCGTTTGGTTGCCAAGGGTATCGTCAACGTTATGGTATTGACTATGACGAGATATTTTCCCCTGTGGCAATGCTCAAATCTATTCGGATAATGCTTGCAATAGCTGCCCATCTAGATTATGAGATCTGGCAGATGGATGTAAAGATAGCCTTCCTGAATGGAGAGCTGACCGAAGAGGTGTATATGATACAACCTGAGGGGTTTACATCCACAGATGAGTCCAAGGTGTGCAAGCTTCAGAGATCCATTTATGGATTGAAGCAAGCTTCTCGGAGTTGGAACATGCGTTTTGATAAGGTGATCAAAACGTATGGCTTCATTAAGAATGGAGAAGAGCCCTGCATCTATAAATGGGCAAATGGTCCAGTTGTGGTATTCCTTGTCTTGTACGTGGATGACATTCTCTTAATCGGGAATGACATCCCCGCACTATAGGGAATAAAAGTTTGGTTGTCATCACAGTTCTCCATGAAGGACTTGGGTGAAGCATCCTACATCCTAGGGATGAAGATCTATAGGGATAGATCTAAAAGGATGCTTGGGTTATTCCAGTCCATGTACATAGACACTGTGCTGAAGAGGTTCAGCATGGAAAATTCCAAGAAGGGCTATCTACCGATAGGCCATGGAATTTCTCTCTCTATGAAGGATTGTCCGATAACTCCTGAAGAGAGAGAACGTATGAGTAGAGTCTCATATGCTTCAGCCGTGGGATCTATCATGTACGCCATGACATGTACAAGACCAGATGTGGCATACTCACTAGGAGTAGTGAGTAGATACCAATCTGATCCTGGAGAAGATCACTGGAAAGTGGTTAAAGCCATCCTTAAGTATTGAGAAATACTAAGGACCAATGGTTGGTTTATGGCGAGTCAGATCTGAAACTTGTGGGGTTCACAGACTCCAGCTTCCAATCTGACCATGATGACAGCAGGAGCGTGTCGGTTATATCTTTACTCTGAATGGTGGAGCCATCTGCTGGAAGAGTTCCAAGCAGCATACTGTGGCAGACTCTGTTTGTGAAGCAGAGTATATCGCAGCATCAGATGCCGCGAAGGAGGCTTTGTGGCTGAGGAAATTCATCAACGAGCTCGGAGTAGCACCCTCCCTCGATAGTCCGGTCCTGCTCTATTGCGACAGCACTGGTGCCATAGCTCAGGCGAAGGAACCCAAAGCACATCAGCGGACGAAGCACATCTTGCGCCACTTCCACCTGGTCCGAGAGATCGTTGATCGAGTGACGTCGACCTTCAGAGATCGATGGAAAGGAGAACCTAGCCGACCCCTTCACTAAAGCCTTGGCAATAAAGGAGTTCGACAACCACAAGTCGAAGATGGGTATTAGATACTGTGCCGAGTGGCTTTAGGACAAGTGGGAGTTATTGGAAATGTGTCCCAAAAAGCAATCGTCAAGCTGTTGACGGTTGAGCAACCAAGTATTGTAATTGT